>NW_007260478.1:247242-283100 GCF_000164805.1 Carlito syrichta
CCAGCTACTTGGAAGGCTGAGGCGCAAGGATCGCCGGAGCCCAGCAGGTCAAGGCTGCGGAGGCCAGGAGCAGCCACCGCACTCCAGTCTGGACGAGAGTGAGACTCCAACTCAAAAAAAATATTTAATTATAAAAGAAAAAGATTGAATTAAACCTTTATATTTCAAAATCATAATTAATAACTTAAAATATTTCCAACCTCTCCCAAAACCATGCCCAAGTGAATCTAAAGATTTTTCTGGATATTCAAATTCTTCTTTAGACCAGAAAAGAAAAGAAGGATCCCCAAATTCCTTCAATGAGACAAGTTTCACTTATAATTCTAAGAGAAGAGAAAGGCAGACAAAATACTGGCAAATCCAAACCTACAGTGGTTAAAAGATATAAGCTACCTGTAGAAGAAATATATTACCGGTGTGTGCCTTTTAACAAATACATGAGATTATAAATGCAAACTTAAATAGATTATGCTATAACTTTAGAAGTGGTGCAAACGATGCAATATTCCTGAAGAAATGGAACTAAAATACAAATCAATTTTCTATAGCTTCCTCTTAGAGTTATCATTAAATATTAAAGAAAGATTGACATATACTTTAAAAAGAGGCTGCTTTATTTTCAGTGTTTTGTTGCATTTTTTTGTTTTGTTTTGTTTTTTAAAAATGAGTTGAAGAAAGGCTCTTATAGTGTTTTTCAGATATTTTACAAGTACACTTATAATTTCATGAGAGTGAAAACAATCACAACTCAGAAATTTTATGCAACAGAAAAACCACTCACCCAAAGGTGTACATTTTAAGGATCATTGCCAAAGGTGTTATTAAAAAAAAAAAGCAATTTATATGTAGTTATGGAGCTACTACCTTAATCATCCAAGAACCAAAATGAGCAAGATTTTATTAAAATGAAATAAAAGCACTGACAGCTATGAATTCACCCTGAGGACATAAGCAATCACTGGTGATACAGTCATTTACTGAGAACATCATCAGTTTGCCTTTATAATGCCTTTTCTCCCTGCTGATGCTAGACTGTAGATTAAATTTAAATGACACATAAAATGCTAACATCATCTCCTCAGGAGCTGGCATCATCTCCTCATGCACTATTTCCAAGAACTGCTGGAGAGCTAGAGCATTTTTAAAGGAGAAATATCAGAGGGAAAAAAGGCAGAAATTTATCCAGTTCAAAAGTATACGTTAGTAACTGCCCTAATTGCATTCGGCTATCATTGTCAAAGCTATATTTTTATTCAGTGTTAAGTTTGTATGTCCAAGTTAAAGGAAAGCAGAAAAACATTAAATAACTTAAACATAATTTGGGGTATACAACATGCAGAAGGGATCATAACAAAACATTGGCTGTATTCACATATAATTGTACAAAGTATTTTTAAAATAAAATTTCCATCTCAACATTTCATTATAGTTGTACAGGTAACTTGTTTTAGCAGATCAAAGAATTTGTAACTGATTAGGGAACAGAGAATAAATGATATTTAACACACATTAAGCTAAAATCAGTGAACTAGAAGTTACCTTGTTTATTTCATTCTCAGTTCCAAGATTTTAAAATTTCCATGAACAAAGTCAGCTTTAGAATTTCTCTAAATTTCTCTAAATTGCACCTTGTAGGTGCAGCTATAAGTAGTTGAATCAATCAACCAATCAATTTCAAGACAATAGGCATTTTATTGAAACATTATTAATATAAACAAGAAATCACCCATTACACAGAGCAAAGACCTATATTGCCAAGACCAAGATTCAGCTTTCCTTCAAGTAGCATATTGTAAATACACTAATTCTTGAAATAAAATTCAAAGTTCAATTACATATATTTCTAAAACAGTAATAAAATTCTAGTACTTAGAGTTGTACATTTTCTTAAAAATAAACATGCTTTTTCTTATCTTCCAATGTTTTGTAGTTTGGCATTGCAAAAGTAAATGCAGTATATTGTACTATTCTTTATACCTTCTTCATGTCATAAATGTTTCATAATAACTTTTAAAACATAAAAGTACATGTAAAATATTATGTGTGGGCCCACTACCCTATTTAAGAGAAATAATTTTACTATATTACTTTTGAGGCTCTGTTAGTCTTTTCCTATACTATTTTTCTCAATTTCCTCAGAGGTAATTATTATATTGATCTTTGTTTATCACTTCCTTGCTTTATGTTTATGACCTATGTTTATGACCCTGAATATATTGCTTATTTTTATAGGATTTTAAATTTTATATAAAGTCATGCTGTGTATAGTCTTCCAATGCTTGCTTTTGTCATTTAATATTATATTCCTAATTTTAATCCATGTTTATTGATATTTTCACTGTAATTTATCTTCACTGTTGTAGTATATTTCATTATATAAACATATTACAATATATTTATCAATTCTGCTGTTAGTGGAAATTTATGTTGCTTCTAGTATTTGTGCTACACTGCTTTGCTATACAATATTGCTATGCAGGTTCTTATATCACTCTCTTGGTGCATATGTGTATAAGGTCCACCTCGTAGCGATCATATGTCTTTATCTTTAAGAAACACTGTTACCTTGCTTTCCACAGCACTTATAATTTCATTCCATCTAAGCTGCTACCTGCAGTTTATAATTAGTTATTCCAGTTGTTCTATATCCTCACCAATACTTGAAATTGCTAAACTTTTTCATCTTTGTCCATCTGCTGGATCTCACTGTGGTTTCAACTGCATTTCTCTACTTAACAAGAAGGTTGAGCACTTTTTCATGTTTATTAGCCAGATTTCTACTTCTGTAATGTGCAACTCAAAGTCTTCAGCTCATTTTTCTATTTGATTATTTATCTTTTTCTTATGATTAAAGGCATTTGTCACATATTTTGGAAAGCACTCCTTTGTCAGTTAGAGGTATTTTAAATATCTCCCTGTTGTATTTTTCATTTTCATTATAGCGTCTTTTGATAAACAAAGCTTCTTAATTGTAATTTGTTTTTTCCCATTTTTAAATGGTTTTTGCCTTTTATATCTTGTTTAAAAGCCCTTACCAACTCTAAAGTCATAGGATTTCTTTCCTGTACTATCTCCTAACCATTTTATAGCTTTGACTTTCACATTTAACTTACCTAGAATTGATTTTGGGGTATGTTTTGTGGTAGAGGCCTACTTCCCCCTCCAAAACAAAGAACAAACTATCCCAGTACCATTTATTGATTTTTAAATGTACTCTTCCTCACTGATATACAATGCCAACCCTGGCCTAAATTGAATTTTCACATGTATGTCTGAATCTGTGGTTGCTTTCAGTTCTAAAATTTTATTCAACTGAAGGCACTAAAACTGTTTAAGATAAATCATCAATTAGTTTTAACTTCAAGAATGCTTTTTTAAAGAAGAGACACCCAATGGCAACAGCATCCTGACTTAGTACATACAATAGAGTAAAAAAAAAATTACTATACAGGATTCAAATTACGTTGATTCTAATTCCCATTCTATAACTAGCTGACAATGTACGACAGATATTCTCCAGGAGGTCATAACACTCTAAGTTGTCAAATGAATGGTACTAAGAAAAGGGTAAAAATTATCTACCTTCCTCCTATGTATACAGGTCACATGTACAAGAAAGTTCATAAAATTATACTAAATAATGCTCAAAAGATAAATAAAAACAGAGGAATAATTTATATAAACTATCATCCCAAATTTTAGTTTCATATCTATGATCTTATAAGAAAATTTTATTCTAGCATCTAAGTTATATCTACTATAGTTTGGTGCTCAAAAATACTTGTTAATGTCATGCATCACTGCTTTATGATCTTAGTATCATCTAATTAAAGATATAGTAAAAGTGAAGAGTTTTTCAAAAAGGAGCCTTCTTTTAACAGAACATTGCTAAAATTCCATATAAGAAATTTGGTCCACTACATTCTGAATAAAATATAACTCAAAAAGGATTTTCCATTAATAAAATCATCTTTAATTTAGGCATACTTATTTTATATTATTAGTACTCTTTTCTATAGCCACAGAAGTATAAAATATATCTCAATACTTTTCATCCAATATAGACACAACTCTAATTAAGTCAATTTGGAAAACATTCTAATTTTTAAAATATAAATGTCCTTGATTAAGGCTGCAAAAATGTAAATACACTTAAAATATTCATGTGTTAGTAAAATTATGATTTCCTAATGACTTATTTTTATATATAAAAAAATTTAATGCCATGTAAATTTTGTTTTAAGAAGAGTTTCTTCTTAGCATTGAGTAAATAAAGAGTATAAAGAGGAAACCTGTTATTTATTCCGTTGTTCACAATTCTGTTGATTAACTTGCTCACAAATAAATTTGCTGAGCTCTTAAAATTGATCATTTTATTTACAAATATCTTACTACTATAAATTTTTAAGATATCATTTGGAGCAAAAGCAAAGCCACAAAAAAAAAAGAAATCCTCTAACAGGAGTCATAGGTATCAATCAAGAGCTTGCCTTTATAAATGAAAAAGTACTATTAGTTTAATGATTAATTTTCTGTGATATCTGCACACATACTTATCCACAGGATTTGAATATTAGCAATGAAAATCCACAAAATTCTATAGACCTACTGCTGATATTCTCTGCTTTGGTACAAAAAATAATTAGAAATCCAATCATTAGGGACTATTTAAATGATCTCCTTTCCAAAAAATTAAGTATTCATAAAAGCTCCTCTTTTCAATAACATGAATTATAGAGGAGGGACTCTAAACCATGCAGAAAATTCATGGATCTTTCGGTTGAGAAGCCAGGAATATTATTAGTCATAATAGCTATTTTGAAAAAAGTAAATCTAACCT
Organism: Carlito syrichta; assembly: GCF_000164805.1. Classification (NCBI taxonomy): domain Eukaryota; kingdom Metazoa; phylum Chordata; class Mammalia; order Primates; family Tarsiidae; genus Carlito; species Carlito syrichta. The sequence goes on from NW_007260478.1 coordinate 252,083, forward strand.
AATAAGATGTTCTATCAGAAGAGGCAGGAAAGGAATTTAGAGATCCCTATATTCTTTCTCTTAATGTGTGTCAATAATAACAGAAAATGTCTTTATTTTAGGCCATGGTAGTTCATTAGAAGGGTGTTAGAGAAATTGAGTACTGGAAAATAACATACTTCTGTAAAAACCCATGATACCCCACTTTTAGAAATGCCATATATAGTTCTCACCAAAGCATTCAGTCACAAATTCAACAAATATTAATTAAATACCTATATGTGCTTGGCACTATGCTAAGTACTAGGGATACAGCACTTAGTCAGAAATCCTATATTCAAGTAGCTTATTATCCAGCAAGTCTCGACTAAGAAGAGAATACAGTAATGAATAACTGATGGCAACTCAAATAAAGGGGCTCCCACAAGAATGCTAACCACAGATATTAACATTTTTCAAGACACTAAGGCAATACAGAATGAGAATGAGACATGTGTAACCTGTTTTAAAATTATTTATTCAAGATTTAGATGGGATGAATTCAGTTTTATTCAAAAATCTTTCCAGTAGTAGAATTAAAAAGATACTTTTCAAATTTGGCAACAGTTCAATGGAAGATATTAAAAGGAAGTACTATCTGTGTAAGAGAAAGAACTAATGATAAAATAGGCAGTTGTACATAAAGATGAAAATACAAATTGGTTTTAAAATGTTATAAATTAATGAATTTAATTCCATAAAAATAATTTTGTCACCATGCCATGTAGTCTAAAATAAATGGACCTTAATATACACATTTCATTCACCTACACAAGAGATTCTGCAAATGAAAGGGAATAATCACACAGCACATGCTCGAAAACCGGCTGTCTCTTTAAATCATCAGTGATTTTTGCATCGGTAAGCTATAAAGCAAGAAATTAAAACTCTAGGCCTCAACAGAAACATTCGAATTTTAAGACCTTGAAGTTGAACAAGGTCTAACTTTTATATATATTCAAATCTATACACAGCGGTATAGAAATTTGTTAAAACACAATCCTGTAACAGTTAAGTGACTTTGGTCACTACCCCACCTAATAAAACCAAGCATTACCTAGTTGTGGATTTTCTTATTTGAAATATCCTGCTATGAACAAAATCATAACATATAGATGAATTGACAGTCATCTTTCACTAAAAGTCTAACAATGTAGGGCAACCCCTTCGAGTCTCCTCTCACTGTGGGAGCTTTTCTGTCTTCTCAATAAATCCTGCTTTCAAAAAAAAAAAAAAAAAAAAAAAGGCTAACTGTGTAACTATGTAAATGTAGTATTGTCCAATTACAAAGTATATAGTTTAATATTTTAGATCTTCATCTGATTATCTTCTGGTAATAAGATGAATATATTCTGGCATTAATTCTCTATTTTCATAATCTTAGAAAACAGTCACCTCTAATCAGGAACTGAAAGGATGAGAGAAAAAAAGCTAAACTAAATCATTAATAACATATTTACCGGTTTGATTCGAAGCTGACCATCCACCACCTCAAGAATGGCATGTCTTCTGGATACTCTCTTGTCTGTTATCTATAGTGGAAAAAAATTTAAATTTCAAGCATTGCCACCTTCCTAAAAAACAAAACAAACAAGCAAACAAAATTCTTGGGAATGCTTCTGAAACCAGTAGGCTAAATCTGAAACATATTATTCATTCAACAACTGTATATTGAAATGACTGTCCTCATTTAATAGATAATGAAACTCAGAAATTAAGAGACCTGTCCAAAGTTAAGGAAGCGTCAACAGCAGAGCCAAGACACAGTCTTGGCATCTAACAGATCCCAAAACCTTACACGATAGGTTCCATTCATGAAAAATATGTACTGGGGATTCTTACCAATAAAATTCATTAAAATTTCTATACAATGTGTATTTACTAGAAAACATTTCAAATACAAGAACTATATAGTATGTTACAATGAAAAAAGTTTTAAAAGGAGGCAGTCTGGCAAGGTAAAGTGTCTGACTATAGACTTTAGTGTCAAGCAGACTCAAATAGGGCAGAACTGAATTTAACCCTAGGGTCATCAGCAGCAGTTAAGAGATCAGAAAGGCCAGGGAGCGGGGAAAGTACAAAAGAAGTATTTGTCATAAGGAAGAAAGCAGCATCTATTTCTTTCATGTGTTTGCTTCCTGTTTTGAGCAAACAATGTTCTACTTGTAATCGTTTCTGCATACCAAATTTCAAAAATTGTTTGCACTTTAAATGCTGACCATGCTAACCAAGACTTCTCCTTTTGTTTAACAACAGTTAAGATTACCTTTTTTATTTGTGTCTGATAATGAAAACATGTTAAGCATCAACTTCACTTAACATCATAATGACTGAACCCATCTCCTGGTTACCTTGGTACCTAGCACTCGAATTCTGGCATTATCTACATCAGGGGACCAAAATTATCAGTAAAAATAGATGATGGCAACACATAATTCAACTAAGCCCATCAGTTCTACATAAAATGTGAAACTGCCAGCAATCAGGACTCATTTTTTTTAAACCAGAAAGCAGTTCCACTTAAAGCTGTGACTATATACAAATAGTAACATCAAGCATCAGAATGAGTGCCACATCAATGAATTTTCCACAAAATAAAGTTAATCTCAGAACATCTTCTAAATAAAATATTCTAAATTAGCTCATTTTAAACTATATCTATTGTTAATCACAATGGTTATTTCAAAGGAGTACATATAAACTAATAATCTATTCTATCAGGAAAAAGAGGCTAGAAATTTAAAGATCCTTTTATTTTTCCCCAGAAGTGAACTAAAAAAACCCAGCAGTTATCTAATAACTCTTCACTATTTGCACAGAACATACACTTAAAAATGTTCACATTCAATCATAATACTGCTATAGCTATTATTCACACACATATTTAGAAATTGAAAGCCCAGAGAATTTAAGTAACTTGGATAAGTTACTCTTTGAGTTGGCAATACCCCAAACCCACACTAATATTAAGAAAAATAGATAATATGTGAGCAAAACATTCATACATGACTATACCTACTCGTAATTATTCAAAAGTAATTTTAAGAAATGCAAAATGACTGGGAGTAAGAAGTTCCTATTTCTGATTTGGGTACCAAAATCTCATTGTTTACTTCAGTAATACAAACTGATTTTCTAACCAATGGAGTAATAAGCTGTCAAATACAAAACCATGACATAAAATGATGGTCCCTTTAATACTCCATCTTACATTTCTTTCTTTCCTTTTTTAAACTTTATTTTTGCAGGAAGCAATAAAGGATGTTTTCTATCTCAGTCTTTCTTTGTTTTTGCTTTTGTTTTTAGATTACAAAATATAAAAGGCCTAGAAGTGATTTAGTCTTTCTTTGAAGTTTCACTGACACTAAAAAGAAAAAAAAAAATTAAGTACAATGCGACCTCTAGTGGACAAGTTTCCAAAACTGAAATTTCATTACAAGTTATTTGGTATTTTATAATACTTCCAAAAATGTGCTTTGGTATTCTTTTTTTTTTTTTTTTTTGAGTTGGAGTCTCACTCTGTCGCCCAGACTGGAGTGCAGTGGCCGCTCCCGGTCACCGCAGCCTCGACCTGCTGGGCTCCGGCGATTCTTCCATCTCAGCCTTCCGAGTAGCTGGAATTACAGGCATGCGCTACCACGCCCGGCTGATTTTTTGATTTGTTGTAGAGATGAGGTCTCGCTGCCCAGGCGGGTCTCGAACCCGCGGGCTTAGGCCATCCACTCACCTCAGCCTCCCAAAGGCGCGGGATTACAGGCTGAGACACTGAGCCCAGCTTGGTATTCTATAAGAATTTTTTTTTTTTAAGTGCTTTAAGGGATCTTTGAAATTAACATCACTCAGACATTTAGTTCTGATATCCCTTTTAAACCAAACCTTTAAATAGTAAGTTACAAAATAACTTTTTATGCTTTCTCAATGGAAAGCTTAAAGATTTAATACATTATCATTAAAACATTAAAAATTGCAGGATGGAGTATGAAGAAAGAAATGGGAGAGCAGGTGACATATAAATTACCCTAAAGATCTGACAACTTGCTTTATTTAATAGCCTATTACCACTTCTTGTTCAGAGTGAATATTCAATACACTTTTATCAATTAACATATCAACTTCAATAGTAATCATTTATCAAGACCAAGGCACCATTTTATAATTTTTCTGTATCATCTTTTTCAGTCTTCCCAAAACCTGTGGAAAGGATACTATTATCTTTTTTATAGGTGAGATAATGAAAGTGCAGAGGTTAAGAACAGTTACAAGCCGGGCTCGGTGGCTCAGCCTGTAATCCCGCGCTTTGGGAGGCTGAGGTGAGTGGATTGCCTGAGCTCGTGGGTTCAAGACCCGCCTGGGCAACTTGGTGAGACCTCATCTCTACAATAAATCAAAAAAAAATAACCGGGCGTGGTAGTGCGCACCTGTAGTTCCAGCTACTTAGAAGGCTGAGGCGGAAGGATCACAGGAGCCCAGCAGGTTGAGGCTGCGGTGGCCAGGAGCAGCCACTGCCCTCCAGCCTGGGCGACAGAGTGAGACTCCAACTCCAAAAAAAAAAGAACAGTTACACAGCTAGTGAGTAATGGGGCCAAGATTTGAACCCAAGGAATCAGATTCCAGAGCTACCCTTGCTCTTAACACTGTATTGCTTCCCTCAACATCATTACATAAAACCTAAAGTAAAACCTAATTTTTTAAAGATTATTTACCCTAAACTATAAGATAGTAAAGAACTAGAAATGAGGCAGAAGTGGCTTTTTTAACCAAACAGACATTCTGGGAAGATTCAGCCCTCAAATAAAGTTCCAAGAAGGTTTCATTTGGTCCTGTTTATTCTAATGTCATACCAAGTTCTAAAGATATGTTGTTCAAATACCCAATTCTTTAGTCCCAGCAGATAATAAAGTAGATAGGATTTGGTAAGCAGCACATTGACAATGGGAGAAAATAACTGAAGTTGGTCTGCTAGTAGAAAGAGAAAGACTATTAAAAGCAAGAAACCCAAGGGCTCAAAAAGAATGCACTGGCTAGAGGCCATTTAGGGTAGAGACAAATATACCACATGGCACAACATGCTTCAAAATATTGAGGTGCTGAGGTGAAGGAAGACACTTGGAAGAGAGAATAAATCCAACTACACAGACTATGGCTTCTAAATACCATTCCCACTAAAAGAAAGCAGAGTGCTTTTGAAAAATGGCTAACTCCAAGTCTGGGACAGAAAAAGTATAATGTGGATCTAGAACATCTTATTATGCCAGAAGAAAAGAAAATGCTCCAAAATTGAAGGGCTCATGCCAGAAGGATAGCGACACCAGAGTGAAAAAAAGTCACTGACCAAATTTGGAACAAGTTGGGCATCAAAATGAATAATGATAATAATGGAATATGGCACACTAAATACTAACATAACCCATGAGTTCATACCAAACTCAACAAAGGAGAAAAGACTAGGAGAAAAGCTTTTCTTTATAAAAGAATGCCAGCTAAAGAATAAGAAATGATAGGACCAGAAAATTCACTATTTTGCAACTACCAATGTAATACTTAAAAAGAATCAAGGGATGTTAACTTTCGAGAGAAGTCTTGTTAGAAAAAAAAATTCAAGGAGTTTCAAGTACCACTTCACAGATTGGATATAAAAAAAATATGTTAACTGGGAAATCTGGCAGACACCACCTTACTCAAGTGATCACACTTACCATAGCACTAACAACAGGGCAAACTGATAAATACATATCCTGACATGATGCTCTGAGTTCACATCACCTATTTAACATTCTTGCCAAAAATGTTTACTTGAATCAAATTATGTGCAAACAGACAAATAAAAATTGTATGACGTGCTATAAAACAACTGGCCTGGACTTACAAAAGCATTGATGGCATGAAAGATGAAAGGCAGGAGAACTACTGTAGATTAAAGGAGTTAATACTTAAATGGATGTGGAATTTTTTTTAAATGACATTATTGGAAAAGGCAGGTAGAACTGAATATGGAATATTAAAATTTATTATGCAGTTACAAATTTCTAGAGTGTAATAATGAATACTGTTCTGTAGAAATGTCCTTATTCTGACGTGACACATGGTCACACATTTAGGGATTTAGTGCCATAATGTATGCAGTATATTCCCAAAGGTGTTCAGTAGAAAGAGAAAAATATATACAAGGGGGACATCCCCTCAAAATGGAATTTATTTATTAAAAACAGTGTACTTATTCTTACGTGTTTAAACTTTAGTCACCTTCAAAGTACTCTTTGATGCAAAACACTTATTGAGATGCTCTTTCCACTGCTCACAACCATTTCTGAACTCATCAATTTTGATGCCTTTTAGTGTGTTGGTTTTTGTTTCACCTCTTCAACATCGGCAAAACATTTCCCTTTGAGGACTTTTATCATTCAAGGAAAGTAAAAAAAAGTTGCCCAGGTCAAGATCAGCTAAATAGGAAGTATAGAGTATGAGAATCATGCTGTTTTTGGTCAAAAACTGCTAAACACTCAGCACAGCATGGACAGGTGTACTTCAAATTACCCATCAATAAATGGGCAAATGCATTGAAAAACATCTCCAAAAACATTCACTAAAGTTAAACACAGTCTCTCACAACAACGCTAGCTGGTACACTGATATAGATGGGTTCCAAGAACACTTATCCCACCCTCCAAAAAATAATTCCAGATTTTTATGGATCCCCCCTCATATTCTTACATCACTTTTGTATTGATTCCCTGTGGATCTCTTATCTTTGATTTCTCTGGTTCTGAGTTTTAATGTTCCATCCATTACAACATACATACAAGCCCTTCCTCTTGTTTAAGACATGGAGATTTTACCAGAAAACAAGGTGAGCACATGAAAATATAAAAGAACTATTTATGGCTTGTTTGTTACCAACTATTTATTTTTGGCATTTATTGAAGTCAAGCAAAATGAAGATTTTCTTATGTTACCAACATACTCTTTGGCTACAATTCTCAACATTCTAAAAATTAAAGAACAAACCTGAATAAAGTAAAAGCAGAAAAGCTACTAGATCCTAACATAGAATAGTACCTTTCATTTCATTTTTGTCTATACATAATGTTTACTGGAAAACCAATATCAGTTAATTTGTCTTAAAATGTTTTTCTAGAGAAATTTCTAAACATCATAGACAAGTATAATATATCTCATTAATTCAATGTTCCCATTTAACCTAGTTCCTATAAGAACAGAGAATAGGCAAGATTTGTTTGTTTTTTCAGTGTGAACAATACTACGTATCAAAGGCTAACATAATAAGAATTATCCTTTATAATACTTTATAATTTAATTTAATTTTATAAAAATTATCAGCCAGGCTCGGTGGCTCAGCCTGTAATCCCGCATCTTTGGGAGGCTGAGGTGAGTGGATTGCCTGAGCCCGTGGGTTCGAGACCCGCCTAGACAGGCGAGACCTCATCTCTACAATAAAATCAAAGAATTAGCCGGGCGTGGTAGTGCACACCTGTAATTCCAGCTACTCGGAAGGCTGAGGCACAAGGATCGCCAGAGCGCAGCAGGTCGAGGCCGCGGTGGCCGGGAGGGGCCACTGCACTCCAGTCTGGGCGACAGAGTGAGACTCCAACTCAAAAAAAAAAAAAAAAAATTATCTTTTGCAAGTGAAATCAGCAAGAAGGCTGATTAGAGAGGTCTAGTACTTAGCACTCCCTCTCCCCATTAAAAAGGACTGAAACAATGAATAAAAAACTAAAATTCTACTGGAGTATCTGGGAGAGAGTGCTGGAGTGTAGCAAGGGAGCGGGCAAGATCCTCGTAGAGCAGCAATCCCCAACCTTTTTGGCATCAGGGACCAGTTTTGTAGAAACTGGCTTGGAACCAGGAAGTACTTCACAGGGGAAGAGATAAGCGAAAGGTCTTCCCCAGCCCCCACTGCCACTACAGACAACTGTAGTCCTTACTACAGGAGAATCCCACAATCATCACTAAGCTTGAGCTCAGGATAGGGAGCTATCTGGAATTCATGGGCCTGCATGATTCCAGAAAAGAAACACATTTTGTGCACTCTGCATCCCCAAGCAGCTGCAGCATGGTGCCATCTTAAAACTGTAGCTACTGCTGGAGCATGCCCTGCCCTGGAGCTCAGCAGCCACTATACCTATCCAGCCTTGAGGCTCTGCTGTTATTAAACCAAGACCACATGGGAACTGCAACACCACAACCAGCTGCTTGGAGCTTAGGCCCAAGAACAGCCATGGCTCTGGTCCTATACAATGAAGAAGTCAACCTCAGCCTGGCTGAACTGCCATGTGACTGCACCTGTGGCTAGAGAAATAGCCTGGCAGCCCTGACACTGTTGAACCCATCCCCAAGACAGCTTAACCACTGTGGGTTTACAATCCCAGAGAGAGAGAAAGTAGACTTCTCCCAGTGGACATGCTTGCCAAACTGACCTCACAATTGTGTACTAACACCCCAGCTGGAGAAATAGTTTAGTGGGCCTGTGCTAAGTGAGCATACTCTACAAACCAGCTGAACTACTACACACCAGCCCCCTGGCTGGAGAGACATAGCCTTGTGGTTCTGTCCCCAGTGAACCAGACTCTGAGCCACCAAATTATGATATGCCTGCACCCTAGGTCTGATAAACAGCCTGGCAAGCCAGGCCTTGAGCCAAGTGACCTGCTGCACACCCATGCTCCACAGCCTGAGAAATAGCCTGGCAGCCAGTAAGCCAATCTCCAAACTAGCTGACCCACTGTGTGCTCCCAGCCTGAGAACCAGCTTGTCAAGCCCACCTTCAGCAAAGCCATGACAGTGCTGCCACAAACTCCCACAGCCTAGGCCACTGAGGGATTTTCAAATCTTGCTAACATGGATTACAATGGAAAGAAACTGAACAAAACCTACACCACTGTGCCTACCCAGAACCTAACCCAATCCACTCTACTCAATAGACATCATAAGACCCACCGACAGGAATAAATCTTTCTCTGTGAAAGCTACTCCATAAAATTGAAGGAGGTGACCATTCAACCAGATGAGCAGATTATCAATGTAGTGACACAGGAAACATAAAAAAGCAAGCAAGCATGACACCTCCAAAAATAACACAATAATTCTCTAATAACAGATCCCTCAAAAAGAAAGTTTATAAAATGCCAAAAAAGGAATTCAAAACAATAATCTTAAAGTCAACAACATACAAAAGAATACAGGTTAACAATTCAACAAAATCAGAAAAATGTATTATCTAAAGGAGAAATTCAACAGAGGCAGATATTTTTTAAAAGGAGCAAGCAAGAATTCAATGAATGAAATAGAAAATACACTTGAGAGCTTCAAGAATAGGTTAAATCAAGCAGAAGAAAGGATTTCTGAACTTGAAGACAGGTCTTTTGAACTAATACAGACAGACAGACAAAAAGAAAAAAGTATTTAAAAGAATGAAGAAGCCAGGCTCAGTGGCTCAGCCTGTAATCCCGCACCTTTGGGAGGCTGAGGTGAGTGGATTGCTTAAGCCCGCGGGTTCAAGACCCTCCTGGGCAACGTGGCGAGACCTCATCTCTACAATAAATCAAAAATTAGCCAGGCGTGGTAGCACGTGCCTGAAGTTCCAGCTACTTGGAAGGCTGAGGTGGAAGGATCGCTGGAGCCCAGCAGGTCGAGGCTGCAGTGGCCGAAAGCGGCCACTGCACTCAAGTCTGGGTGACAGAGTAAGACTCCAACTCAAAAAAAAAGAAAAAAAAAGAATGAAGAAAACTGATAGGACTTATGACACACCATTGAACGACAAACTATTCACACACAGGAATTCCAGAAAAAGAAAAGATGAGGAAAAGTATTGAAAACCTATTTAATAAAATAACTGAAATCCTCCCAAATCTTGAGAGAGATATGGCTATCCAGATCCAGGAAGCTCAAAATTTCCCAAATAAATTCAACCCAAAGAGGTCCTCTCCAAGGTACATCATAGTCAAATTATCAAAAATCAAAGGAAAAATCCTAAAAACAGCAAGAAAAAAGCATCAAGTCACATAAAAGGGAATGTCCACTAGACCAACAGCAGATTTCTCAGTAGAAACCTCATAGGCTAGGAAAGAATGGAATGATATATTCAGTGTTGAAAGAAAAAAAACTGTCAGTCAAGAATACTATAGCTAGTAAAGTTGTCCTTTAGAAATAAAGAAGAAATGAAGTCTTACCCAGCAAGCAAAAACTGAGAGAATTCATCATCACTCAACTGGCCCTACAAGAAATGCTTAACGAAATTCCTACATGGTTTCAATATTGAATTCTGCCAAACTTTTAAATAATAAACAATATAAATTCTTCTCACACTACTCTAAAAAATTAAAGGGGAAGAAATTATTACAAACTCATATGAGACCAGCATTACCCTGACACCAAGACCAGATACAACAAAAATAGAAAACTATAGGCTAGTATCTCTGATGAACATAGATTCAAAATTCCTCAAAAAATACTAGCAAACCAAATCTAACAGCACACCAAAAAAATTATACACCAAGATCAAGTGAAATTTATCCCAGGGGGATGCAAAGATGGTTCAAACATATACACATCAATAAATGTGATTATATCACATCAACAGAATTAAGGACAATAACTATATGGTAATTTTAGTAGATGCAGAAAAAGTATTTACTAAAATACAACATCCCTTCATGATAATCATAATAAAAAAAAAACTCTTAACAATTTAAGTATAAAAGAAACACACCTCAATCCAATAAAGGCCATAAAAGACAAACCCACAGCTAATGCCATACTAAATGGGGAAAAGCTAAAACCTTTTCCTCAAAGAACTGAAGAACAAGACAAGAATGTCCACTCACCAATCTTATTCAACATAGTAATGGAAATCCTAGCCAGGGCAGTTAGGCAAGTAAAAGAAATATAAGGCATCCAAATTGGAAAGGAGAAAGTCAAATCACCCCTTTTTGCAGATGATATGATCTTATATCTAGAAAAATCTAAAGATTCCACACACAAAAAAACCTCTTAGAACTGAGAAACTCAGTAAAGTTACAGGATACAGGTCTGGCATGGTGGCTCACACCTGTAACCCTACCACTTTGGGTAACTGGGGCAAAAGGATCATTTGAGGCTAGAAGTTCAAACCCAGCTTGGGAACATAGCAAGACCTCATCACGTTAAAAAAATTAATTAGCAGGGTGTGATGGTACACACCTGCATTCCTAGCTACTTGAGAGGTTGAGGCAGGAGGATTACTTGAGCCCAAGCTATGATCATGCCATTATACTCCATCCAGCCTGGGTAACTGAGTGAGACCCTGACTCTCTGATTCTTAAAAAAAAAAAAGTTACAGGATACAAAATTAACATACAGTTGACCTCTGAACATCATAGTGGTTAGGGGTGCCAACCCCCATGTAGTTGAAAATCCATGTATAGATTTTGACTTCTCTAAAACTTCACTACTAGTAATCTACTATTGACCAGAAGCCTTACCGATAACAAAAACAGTCATTAACACATACCTTGTACGTTACATGTCTTATATACTACATTCTTGCATAGAGATCCCTCTTCTTGTGACCTCCCTAACGGTAAGGCAGAACTGTTGTCATTCATTCATTGTCCCTGTGTTGTTTTTCACACTCCCTCCAACTTTACTCACTCAAAGTGCCAGCCTGGCTCCAGACCCCATTTGAGGTTGTAACCCTTAGTTACTTGCTTATAATCTCTCACTCCTACTAAACTATACATTTCTTGAGAACAAGGACTTTTTTCTCATTCATTTTTATTTCTTCTATACTTCCATCCAACTGTTAATATATATTCATCAACAATTTTCTGAACTTAGCAAATTACTTATCAACAAAATAGGAAAAACGTTAACACTTTATACATTATAAATAATGCTCCTTAAGCTTTAACAGTTGGTAGCACTGCTTCTTTACTATGTCTAAATTCACTTCAAAACTCAATGATACCCTTTTTTATATCTAAGTCATAATCAGTCTTTTTATGAGGGTAGAGTGAGAAGTTGAGATGCAGAAATAAGAGAAAGAGGCCGGGCTTGGTGGCTCAGCACTTGGGGAGGCTGAGGTGAGTGAATTGCCTGAGCCCGCAGGTTCGAGACCCACCTGAGCAACTTGGCGAGACCTCATCTCTACAATAAATCAAGAAAGAAAAACTTAGCCAGGCGTGGTAGCGTGTGCCTGTAGTTCCAGCTACTTGGAAGGCTGAGGCGGAAGGATTGCTTGGAGCCCAGCAGGTCGAGGCTGCGGTGCCCGGGAGCGTGCCACTGCACTCCAGTCTGGGCAACAGAGTGAGACTTCAACTCAAAAAAAAAAAAAAAAAAAGACAGAAAGAAATAAGAGGAAGAGATTATGCATGGAAGGCCTAGTATGTGGCAGGGGTCGGTGCCAAGCTAAATAATTGAGGGAAGGGAAAATCTATAAATAAAAGAGGTGGCAGGGAAAAAACCTGTGTTGGGCCAGGTAGGAATAGAATTCCAAGACAGCCAGTAGAATTCTGCAACAAATATGGCACTGCCAGGTCAGGGAGTGGTTACTTTGTATAAACTTTGTGGAACACCTACAGCATTCTTAGAAGTGGTGAATTGATGCCAATTGAAGAGTCTATACTTACCTCAGACACCTTCCTCACCCGCCAGCTGAGGTTTCTTCTCTTTTTAATCAAAATAGTCAATTCAATTACATCTGCACTGAGAAAGTCTCTAGATACCTGGTGCTATCCTATTCCCCAGGAGGAAAATTATATGAAATATAAAGAAATGTGTCATATAATCTCTGCTGTCAAAACAGGAGTAAGAAAAATTCACTTCAGAAACAGTAGATCTCACTTAAGAGTGTAATCAACTTTAATTGAAGAAAAACCATAAAGCAAATTATTTTGCTTAACAGCACCCTCTTGGTTGAGATGCTGTACTGTAAAACCTTTTAAAATTAAATTTCTTAAGATAATTATAGATTCAAATGTGGTTGAAAGATATAATACAGAAAGATCCCATAGACCATTTACCCAGTTTCCCTGAATAGGAACATCTCGCGTAACTATAGTACATTATATCATAGATATTGCTATTGAAATAGTACAGATACAGAACATTTCCATCACCACAAATATCCCTCACATTGCTATTTTATAGCCATATTCAATTTCCTCCCACCTCTCTGCCCACTTCTTTAACCTTAGCAACCACTAATCTGTTCTCCATTTTTTATAATTTTATCATTTCAATAATGTTATATAAATGGAATCACACAACATGTAACCTTTGTGATTGGCTGTTTTTACCCAAGCGAGTTCTCGGGAGATTCATTCTGCTGTAAAACCTTTTAATTAATGGCCGGTGCTTCATCATCACAGAACAGAATTAAAGCTTAGTAAACAAAGACCGGGTTCTATGATAACTCACATGAAAGCAAAGGGCACAAGAAGATTAAATTTCACTATGCTCTGTGTAAGTGACAAGTTTCTTTGCTATGTTTTCCTGCCACTGTAAAGACCTAAAGGCATTCTCATTACTAAAGTATTTTACTACCAAGATTGCATTACGCATTGTGAATATAAACCTTTATGCTTGTGTAACCATAAGGTTTGTGAAAATTGTCTCAGAATATGACCAGTTAAAGAATTTTAAATATCACCCTATATTAATCAATTCAGATGTGTGCCAAATTATAATGAATTTCCTGTTTTCCACTTAGAACTAAGTCTTTGCTCTCTCCCACCACAAAAAAAACAAACAAAAAAAACCTCACTGAGCCTGGCTCCATGGCTCAGCCTGTAATCCCAGCGCTTTGGGAGGCCAAGGTGAGTGGATTGCCTGAGCCCGCGGGTTCAAGACCTACCCGGACAACTTGGCGAGACCTCGTCTCTACAATAAATCAAAAATTAGCAGGCATGGTAGCACACACCTGTAGTTCCAGTTACTTGGAAGGCTGAAGTGGAAGGATTGCCGGAGCCCAGCAGGTCGAGGCTGCGGTGGCTGGGAGCGTGCCACTGCACTCCAATCTGGGTGACGGAGTGAGACTCCAACTCAAAAAAAAAATACCTCACTGGAATTATTGTTGTTTGAAACAGCAGCCCTCATGTTGTGTTTTAACCACTGCAGAGAAGAAACAAGTGCATCCATCAGCTCCAACATCTAAAAAACCACAAAGTGATTTGTTTGCTCTCCAAATGTTTCCTTCAATGCATTTAGGATATCTGCCAAACTCAGCAACAGAACCTCATCACTGAATTATTATTTAAAAAGAAAAATCCTGACCAGATAATTGACCAACTTTCTACTCCTTACCATTTTTTAAAATGGGTTCATCTCACATTAGCAAGACTATAATATAAAGAACAAGCTAGAAGTGATTAAATAATCTGCAACCTATTGCCATGTTTATATCTAAAATTCATACATCTTTTAACAGACCTACAGTACTCTGTACTGATGACACAATTTCTTAATCAAGTCAAAACTCACTAGTTACTAGACATATGATTACTAGATGAAGCGATGAAGCATATACTCTATTAAGTTTCTAACCTATATAATTAAAAGAGAAAAGGAAAATAAAATCCTTCTAGGAAGTTCCTTTAAAAGTTTGTGTAGGGTAATAAGCTATAGAGAAAAGTAACAGGCTGTTATTTAAACACTTGCCCAGTAAAACAAAATAAACAACATGTAAACCTCTTTTTTTTCAATAACCTTACTATATGTACACACACATACACACAAACACACACACCCACACACACACCCCTTTAGGACAAACTTCCACAAGACAACCTTAAACTACCACTACTTTTCCAGCTCGCAGAAGAGGTCTAAGGCTAATATTAATGGTCTCATTTAAACACCCCAAGTTAACCAGGATAATAGTCCCCACTCCTTGGTGTTATAGCAGCAACACAGGTGTCTCACCAATCTTAAGAGAAAACTCCTAGAGGGCAAGAACACCTGTTTCATTCATTGTTGTATGTCCCACAGCGCCTTAATCTGCAAAAATGTTCTGCACAAAGTGAGTACTAAACAAAAAATACTGAACAGTGAGAGAAAAAAAAAAGTTGTACTTAGTAAGAGATATACAGAATTCCAGAATGCAGTATGCAAATTTTCTAATTCCTAAACCCCCCAAAGAGGGTAAACAATATTTAGCTTAGTGGCACTATGTGTCCAAAAGCTTAAGTATGGCCTTTAAATAATGTATCTACGACTCTATTTGCTCATCTGAACAAGGATAGTAAACACCTGGCTCAGAGTTTTGAAATAATTTTAAAAGCTGGTATATGAAAAGTCTCCTTAGATCAATAACTGGAACACTATACCCACTTAAGGGTTAGCTACCGAGATCACTGAAAAAGACTATTATAAATAAAAGCAAGGCCCACTGCAAAGGAGGTCAGAGCTTAAAAGAAATTAGCCTAGAAGAGACAAGATCACGGATCAGAAAACTTTTTTCTGTAAAATGCCAGATACTCCTGAAAATATTTTAGGCTTTAAGGGCAAGACGCAATAGCTTCACTACTCTCTCTGAAAACCTCATCGGTTTTTTGCTTGTTCACATTTTACATTTTAGGATTTAAGAAATCATTCTCACTTCACGGGTCCATAAAAAAAAACAAAACCAAACAAACAAAAAAAGAGGCTGGATTTGGCGCCCGGGCCCTACCTAGTTTGCCAATCCCTGGATAAAATGACAATGATGATAACAGTTTGTTTTGTTTTGTTTTCTTAAGGCAACATAAAGAATGCTGGTGAGTTGATTACAAGTTGTCCGAAAAACGAGCAGCCCCAAACTTCTAAAATTCAGACAGGTTGGACTGGCGTGGCGGGGAATCCGGCCAGGACAGGGAGCAGAGCCTCAGGAGCCAGCAAGGGCGGTCGAGCCCGGTCCCACACTTACTCCCAGCAGCGGCCCGCGGCCGATCACTGTCTCGCCGGGCGCCAGGGCCACCCGGGGACCGCCGTCCTGCGGCTGCAGCTCGAAGCCCGCGTACATGGTGGGCGAGGATTGGGCCCTTCTCAAGGAGACAGCCCCCAGAGCCGTTTCCGCCTCCCACAAACACGCGCGGGGCACGCCCAGGCCCCCGGAAAGACGCGGGGGTAAGGGAAGCAAAAGCTCGTCCTGGCAGTCTTCAGTTCTAGAGGAGCAGGGGCCCCTGCGCCGCTTCCGGAGTCCCGCCCCTCCACCCCGACCAGTGACACAACCGGGGATTCCCCCACCACGCCGCTACGAAATCGTTGTTTAAAAGCCCCGGTTTACTCCCCCTCAGCCAGTCTCACCGCCGACTCCGTTTGAGAACGTCGGACCTTGTAGTCCTAGGCGCTTTCCTTCCCCATCTCTCTCCAGCCGAGACATCCTGGGAAAACTACCAATCCCACAAGGCCGTGCGCACTCCTTCTGCGCCTGCGTGCGTACCGAGGGCGGGGCTAGAGTGGGCAGAGCGCAAAGGGAAGGATTCGAATTCCCGAGGATATAAATCGCGGGAGAAGCAGCCACTGCGGCCCAATAGGGATAGGAGGTAGGTCATCTCTTCCCGAAGGCGTCGGCGCCGGCACGCCAGGGGGTGCGGCTCTGCGCCAGCACAACCTCCTGTCTGCGGCCTGGAGCCGCGGTGGCAATCAGTGCTGACGGTTGTTATGGTGGTTCACGTGTCAGTGCCCCGTCTTTTGGGGGCCGGAGCAGCTGCAGCCCGCGCGGGGCGCACCAGGAGGGTGGCTCAGGTGGGACTGGGGTTGTCACCCACGTTTTGCGGGGTCCGGACAGGGTGGGGATTATCCGCCCCTCGGGTCGCGCAGGCTCCGAATACTTCCCTCCGACAGATGAAGGGGGGCGAGCGATGACCTACGTGGAGCGGTAGTTCAGCGAAGCTTGATTCGCAAAGGGAAAGGGGCAGAACAGGGATGACTTCCAGGCATCCTGGCAAAACTGGACGTGGGATTTTTAGGAACCTCGCCCAGGTATCTCGACTGTTAAATTCCAAACTTTCATCTGCCCCCTGTGGAATTCCTGAAACAAGAAGAGGCATTTTATTCCTTCAGTGAGACCCTGGGAGAAGTAGCAAACATTTAAATACACTGTAACTTTCTCCTGAGGTGAGATTCTTTTCAAGAACTTGGTTTGGCTTTGGTTTGTTTTGATGGTAGGAGGGGCAAAGGGGCGTGGCAAAAACTTGCTCTTGACTCATGCTCTTGCATTTGGCAGTTCGCTTTCTTCCCCAAACACTCGAGAGGAACTCTGTTGAACACAGGCACTACAGTTCTAACCACCACAGCTCATTTGGATCATAAACAACCTAATTAATGGGAGCTACCGCGGTCTTGGCAAGTCCAGAACCTTATAGCCCATCTGGAATAGAAAATTATTAGGTGAGTTAAAAAGAAGGATTTAACTGTGTCTCAAATGCCTCCTCCTACACAGCCAACCCTCATTATAAAAGGAAGTGAAAAATTTAATAAACGGATTTTTAAATAAATATGAGCTGCCTTTGCTTGCAGAAGTAGCTGAAGGGTGGTAATGCACCAGCCATGCTTTCAACTGATTCTGGAAGTCAACACCATTCACTTTGGTAAATCAACTAAAACTGGGATTTAAATCTGAGCTTTAAATAGTCACATGCTCTATCTAGCTGAGTTATGAATACTGTTTATAGTTGTTACTCACTGTTGCTTGATGGCTTTAATGACTTTTATCCTTAGCTCATAATTAGCTATCATGTAGGTTATTTTTAAGAGACCATTTCTAAAGCACTGATCTTGTAATTGAGTTGAATATTTAAGACTTTGTGTCACCCAGATCTCATCCTCTTGCCCATCTTAGGTAGTATTTGTGTCATATGTGAACACCTACCTCTTAGGTACAAATAGATGAACGATTCTTTTTTTTTTTTGAGTTGAAGTCTCACTCTGTCGCCCAGACTGGAGTGCAGTGGCCGCTCCCGGCCACCGCAGCCTCGACCCGCTGGGCTCCGGCGATCCTTCCGCCTCAGCCTTCCAAGTAGCTGGAACTACAGGCGCGCACTACCACGCCCTGCTAATTTTGATTTATTGTAGAGATGAGGTCTCGCCAAGTTGCCCAGGCGGGTCTCGAACCCGCAGGCTCAGGCAATCCACTCAACTCAGCCTCCCAAAGGTGCGGGATTACAGGCTGAGCCACCGAGCCCGGCTAGAGGAACGATTCTTATATAAACAACTAAAAAGTCCAGGAGGTTTATGATTAAGTTACAAACTGCAGATGAAGAACTTAATGACATGGCATCCATTGCCACAGAAAAGTATTCCAGAATTTAATAGGATTGACTCATACACATTTTCAAAAGTACTTTCCTGCTAAACACACTGTTTTCATACTATCTCCCATTTATCCTTTTACCTTTTTCAAATTCTAAATTCAGGACCTTTCCTCTGTTAACCAAAAATACAATAAATACTTGAATGTGTTCTCACAGTAATCATTGCTACACTAAACTCAGTAAATATGGTCTGACTTCTCTTTTTTAGAAAATGTTGTTTGAGAACAAAAAAAAAATTTATAAATAAATCAATTTACTGAAAATGTTTAAAAAGGAGGGAACTAATGTGTTAAGTGCCTCTCATAGGCAATTCAAATGTAGCAAGGCTAGATGTTTTACACATTATCCCTGTTAATCCTTGCAAAAACACTAAGAAGAGAAACAGCATTGGCGCATTTTACAGACTGAGTAGCTGAAGTCAAGAAAGTTAAAATTCTGCAAGTCATACCCAAAAAGTATCTGACACTAAGTAGGATTTATATTCTCATTTGAGGTGATTAAGTATGTTCAAATTTGCCTTTTAGATTACATATGAAGATAATTGACCAAAACATCAAGCTATGCAGAAAAACTCCAAGAAAAATAATAATTCAAGAGTTGCTAACATAGAATTGAACTCTGTGGATACTGAGAAGGAAAAACACAAGAGTCAAAATGACTTTGTTGAACTGCTGCCTCTAGAAATCATTTTTAAAATTTTCAGTCAGCTAGACATTCGGAGTTTGTGCAGAGCTTCAGTAACATGCAAGAGCTGGAATCACACAATAAGAAACAGTGACTCTTTATGGAAACCTCACTGCATGACTGTAAGAGCTGTGTGCAGGAGAGAAATAGACGATGATCTAGAAAGTGGTTATTCCTGGAGGGTAAGTTTAATCTTTGCAGTCTACAGTGTTTTTGATAGTACTATGGTAGCAGGTTTGAGCCAATTCTAACTTCTGCTTGGAGGAGGTAGGATTTCCTATGCAGAATTACAGAGTATGTTGACTTTTGGAAATGAGTTAGAGCTATTCTTTTCCTGCTAACCACACTGTTTCCACACTGTCTCCCATTCATTCTTTTGCATTTTTAAAATTCTAAATTCCGGAGTTTGCCTTTGTTGACCAGAAGGGAATTGACCACTACTTTTCACTTCACTATATCTAAAACCTCTAGTAAACTCTATGGCTCACTCTGTGTACATACACATACACACTTACACAAATTTCTTAATATATATATATTATCAATCTAAATACTTAATCTTTTGTTTTCAACCCTGTCAACCACCTTTTCTAATTTTAAACAAACTCGCTAACCAACCACCAACTACACTCTTTTTTAACGATGATGATTTGCCTCTTTCAGGTCATACTGCTGAGGAATTACCAGAAGAGTAAAGTGAAACACGAGTGGCTAAGTGGCAGATACAGCAACATATGCTCTCCCATTAGCCTACCAGAAAAAATCATGTACCCAATGGATGCAGATACATGGGGGGAAATTCTAGAAGCAGAACTGGAAAGATAAGGGAAAAAAATCAAACAGATCTGAGAACTCTGAGAGTTTGAAACTCAAATGACTGTTGGGTTGCAAAAGGTGTATCTTTATCCGTTCATTTTTTTGGTATTATTTACTTTTTTAAAAAAGAAAATGAAATAGAAAATATTATAAAAGTAATACTTTATTTTTATTTTGCACTTTAGGAAAAAATATTTTTCTGGTTTTATTGTAATGTAAAAAAATCATGAAATGTTATTTTTATAAGATAATATACTTATAGAGTGATTTAAAAATGCATTGTTTTATGTATTTATTTTAATGTATCTTAGTACTTTGTTAGAATTTGGAATTTTCAGCTTAATTATAATTCAAAAATTTGGGGAACCACTTTAAACTGACTTAAAGATTCATTTAGTAGTTATTTATGCATAACTAAGCTCATGGGAAGACTAGCTAAATAGAATTAATAGCAAATGTTGACTTTAATAACACTTTATATTTCAGTAACTTTAAAATTTCCACTTCAGTGGAATCAGATTGAAATATCAAATAGTGAAATTATTTTAAAACATGTTAAACCTGTGGTTCAGTTTTAAATTAATCTGATTTCAGGACTAAAACCTGTCAGATTAATATTCCCATTACTTTCCTACAAACCTGGGATGGTTATCAGGGGCTGAAAATATTTGGAAAGTTTCCAGAACACTTAACCACAATTAGAAATACCACACTGTTTAGCTTGGTAAAACTCCTTGACAACTTTGTAGCACCACCTAGTATACTCTTCATAGATACCAAGACAAAGGACTTTTCAGGTCCTTTTTGTATTCTCCATATTTAAAAGAAAGAAAACTATTATTATACAGAAGCTTTAACACTTGACTTTGTTAAAGTTTCCAGGAACCTTTATTTTAACTTTTTAAAATTTTGACATTTGTTTCCCTTTTTTAAGCACAGATGATACATTACTCATTGTGCCAGATTGTTTAGTCTGAATCTATAGCCAGCACTATAGTAAAGTGTCTACAAAACATTTTAGTTAATATGGGGCTTTCTTCTTAAAACGTGCTCTATAGCATGAAAAAAATCAGCCGGGCGTGGTAGCGCATGCCTGTAATTCCAGCTACTTGGAAGGCTGAGGTGGAAGGATCACCGGAGTCCAGCAGGTCGAGGCTGCAGTGGCCGAGAGCGGCCACTGCACTCCAGTCTGGGCCACAGAGTGAGACTCCAACTCAAAAAAAAAGAATCCAGGAAACTGGTATTTAACAAATAGGCAACTATTAGAAAGATACCCCATTACATACAAATTTCCCTTTGTTGGATAAAGCAGTTGATAATTGATTGTTTCCTCTTATCTTCTTAGAGTTGAAAGAGGCCTTGAAAATCAGGTAGTCCACTCTCCAGAACCATTTAGTAATTTCCTCAAAAGAAGCATTGACTGTCGGTCAGCCTAAGTTCAAATACTGTATTTCTAGTAATAAGGTCTCCATTACATCACAGAACAGTCCAGTTGTATTTTTAGTATAGCTCTGGTTATTAGAAATTTTTCTTCACTGAACTGAAGACCACCTCTCTCCGTAACATTTGCCTACTCATCCTGGTTCCACCCTCTAGATACAGACTAATTTAGTCCTTCTTCTTTCTGGTTGCCATTAAATTTTTGAAGACTGCTAACCTTTCTCTTCCTATATCTTCTCCCCAATTCCTTTGCTAATCATAGAGTATGATTTCTAACCAAAAGCATTCTGTTTTGCACATGCCCTCTTAAGAAAAGTGTCCTCATTTCATAAAAGACAATAAGAAGGCACTTTGAAATTTTCAAAGTATAGAAAAATCAATGCTATAAGCATTTTACTGCATAGCATCTGTATACAACAGCATATGTACACATATATTTTTGCCTGTTTTTTTGTAATGATATAGATTAGCTGTATCCAGTGTCCTTACTACCGCCTTCACCTGTTAATAGAGGTCATGCTAATTAGGAGTAATCACCCTTCTCATTCTACCCAATGTGGTTTTTTTATATTATCCTGTCTTTTCTAATCTCTGTGTTTAGTCCAAGGATAGGAACATGACCCAAACCACTGCCTTCCAAAAACTGGCAGAAAGAAGCCCTTTCCTCTTTCATGATGAAACTGTTGCCTGCTACACAGAGAAAATGGATCCTGAGTAAGAATATGGAACCAACAGGAGAGAGAACGTTGCAAGGAGAGGCCAATGGTATTCAAGACCCTAGTTCCAGCCATTCCCAGGCTACTCACCTAAACTAATTCAAGCTGAGTTTTAACCTTGCACAGGAAAGCCTGCCTTATATTGTTTCATTTGCCTATTTTTCAAGTATGTGGTATTTGTGGTTTACATTAGTTCTTAGTTTTCAAGATATAATGCTTTGCACTGTCCTGTATGCTGCTAATGTTTTGTCCTCCTAAAAATACTTCCTTGCCTCTGACTTCCTCATCAGTCAGTTATTTCTCAATCCACCCTACTCTGGCCATCACTCCACACGATTGAAGATGTTCTTATCCAAATTCCAATGGTCTTAATTGCTAAATCCATTGGATACGTTTTAGATGTTAATATATGTGACACGCGTAAATACTCAGCACTTCTTGAAACTCTCTCCCAAGTTTGGAGCTATAGTCTCCCGGGTTTTTCTTTTCCTACTCTAACCAGTCTTTTTTGGTTTCCTTCAGACTCATTTCCCTTCTTCTATTTATTACATGTTGGTGTACCCCAACATTAAGACAATTTTTCTCTCATCTCTTTACATCCTAAACATCCTTGGTGATCCCATCTACTCCTGTATCAACTACCATTATTGGTGCTGATGACGTTCATGTCCATGTCTCAACATCAGATTCCCCCATTCTGCTCCAGAAATACATAAGCCACTATCTGTTGGATTTCTAGCTAAATCACAAACAACCTGATTCAAAATTCATTAGCTTATAAAGCTAGTTCTTCCTCTAGTCCCTACCTCAGTTAATGACTGGTGCTGCTAGAAAATCACAATTATTTACTTTTCTCCATCATTCTCCATATTTAGTCAAGAGTTGATTCTTGATGATTTTATCATCCAAATATCTGAGCAATCCAGTCCTTCTCCATCTTTCTCTCTGCTTCATTACTCAATTTTTGTCCTTATTTGAAGGACAAGACAATAAAATAATCTCTTTACTGGTGTTCCTGCCTCCTGTTTCTTTCTCTTACTGTCCTCAGTATAAGCTTTCTAAAGTTCCGAAAGTACCATGTCACCCCGAAAGTACCATGTCACCCCCTAACTTAAACTCCTTACTGCTTTCAAGCAGAAATCAGAATTCCCTAGTAAAGCTGGGAGGACCTTTACTGAAGTGGGCAGCCTAAACCCTTGAGCCTCTTGCCTCACAACTGGCCCATCCTATAACTTTCAACTCAGTTGCACCAAATATTTCATGAAAATCCACTCATTTCTCTGCCTTTGCTCAGGCTGTTTGATATACCTGGATGATCTTCCTCTCACCCACCATTAATTCTTTTCTTGCCAAATCTACTGTAAAACTTGTCATCTTGGCTTGGAAACCATCCATCACTACTGCTATTCTGGATTAACTAACCTTCTTAATGTTTCTTTGGTTCTTTTTATGTACCTTTCTCAAAGCTGTCATACTACATTAAATTGTCTTTTGTGTGTCTGTTTCTTTAGACTGTGAAGTTCTTAATGGTATAAACCATTCTTATTTATTTTTGTGTTCTCAAAACCTGGCACATAGTAGGTCCTCTATAAAGATTTTTAAATTATTTCTATAATTATTTATTTTAATCCTATCCATAATATGTAAAAATAATTCACTATATTATTAGTGAACAAGACTATTGAAATGCAATGTACAATCCTTAAGATATATGAGATGCTTGATATTAATGCAAATATATGAATAATTATTCTAGTCTTCTCCAAAGCTGTAGAGGAAAATAAGAAAGTAGAAATGTTTTGCTTTATTTTTTTAATAAACGCTTGAAAATAAACTTAACCTCAAGAATATATGTATTATTTTATATTATTGGGTCACTTCAGTCAGTTGTAAATATTACCTTTGCAAGTTAATGTATAAATGTTAGCTTCGTGGAATTTTTTAGTATTATTGCATTAAAATAATTTTTTTGCATAAGTTATGCTGTGATCACAGTTTGTACTGAAAGGAAACCTTTGGAACTTAATGATAAATTTTATGGTTTGGGCTTATCAAACCAAGCCATTAGCCTCTGAGAGCATTAGTGGGTGGAGCAGCATGGAAGGAGGGCGTGCTCCTATTCACAGCAAAAATAACATGTTAAGTATGCACCCTGTGTAAAAGAGGCAAGATTATTAGGAAAGAGTATTATGGAACTTCCAGTGTTTTTACATTTTTAATCAGTTTAAGATCTAGTGTTTTTAAAAAATTAATTTAGAAAACTTTCTTTAGTTGCTTCTAGTTTATAACTCAATCTTAGACCAGGACATAATCACCAATAAAATCTATATGAATACAGACTTTAGACCTTATGATATTTGCATATATACAAGCCTAATTTGAAAAACGTAACATACTCCTGACCACTTTAATTGTAGCTTTGCTATGACTTTATATCTACTCTCTAAGACTTCCAAATGCCCTAATGATATTAACAAAAAATAAGATGAGTAGTAATATCAGGAAATGGATTGGTAAGAATACATAAGATAGAAGATCATACATTTTTATTTAAAGTAGAATTAAAAAACCAAAAACATCAAATGGATGAAATTAGGTCAACCATGGACAAAATTGATTAATTATAACAGCCAGCATTCACTGAGTGGCTTCTCTGCACCAAGCATTGTGCTCATATGGTAGATGCTCTTACTCTGTCTCCTTCTTACAGATGAGGAAACTGAAAGAATGATCTTATCAATCTACTTCATCACCACTTCCCACACCTATAAGAGTATGTAATACATAGTAGGTACTCAATCAATGTTTATTGAATGAATTTTAAACTTAGAATGAATAACTCAAATGGAATAGCCAAGAATATCCCCCAAGTTTTTGTTCTGAAAAATTTCAAACCCACAGAAGTGTAAAAATATATTCCAAACAACTCTTATTTACATTATCCACCTATTTATGCAGGTTAAAATGTTTCTACATTTACTTTATTATTGTTGCTGAAACATTTGAAAGGAAGTTGCAGACATGATGATACTTCACCACTAAGTACTTCAGCACACATCTTCTAAGAATACTCTCCTATATGCGATATCATTATCACATCTAAAATTTTCCACATTGTTTCAATAATATGTAATTTACAATCCATACTTAATTTCCTAATGGCCTCCACAATATCTTTTACAGATCTTTTATTCAATTTAGGATCCAAATGAGGTTTACATATGCATCTGAATTTTTTTTTTTTTGTCTTTTTTTGTTGTTGTTGTTGTTGGATTCTCACTCTGTTGCCCAGGTTCAAGTGATCCTTCTGCCTCAGCCTTCCAAGTAGCTGGAACCACAGGTGCATGCCTGGCTAATTTTTTTATTTATTGTAGAGATGAGGTCTCACCATGTTGCCCAGGCTGGTCTTGAACCTGTGGGCTCAGGCAATCCTCTCACCTTGGCCTCCCAAAGTGCTGGGGTTATACGCCCAGCCTTTTTATGTCTTTCTAATGCCCCCCTGCCTTTGGTTTTGTTTTTCAGATACTGACACTTTTATAAAGGACTGAGATTGGTTAGCTTATTGATTATTCTGTAATTGATTTGTCTGAGTCTCACTTCATAATTTGATTCAGGTGAAATATATTTGGCAATTATACCACATAGCAATTATACTATAAATGAGGTAATAGACTTCTCACTGCATCACATAAGCAGCACATCATGCCGATAGATCTATTATACATTTCCTTGAGGTGGTAATCACCAAATCTTTTCACTTAAAGGGACATTTTTCCATAGAGTCAAGGTTTCTTTTTTCAACAACCCATTTCTAGAGTACTCTCCTATGGCTTACTCTATGCTAAGTGCTTTATAAATATTATCCTGTCACATGACTAGTTTTCTTTTCAAGACATTTGCCAAATCCCAAAGCTGTGCAGGAGTGAAGGTTAAGAAGCTAAGCAGAGAGCCTCTGAGAAGCAAAGGAGTTTTTGCAGTCTCATACTACTGAGAACACACTGATTACAGGTGAGGATCCAGTAGAGGGAAGGGACCTGGTAAACAACCCAGATTCTCTGTATCAGTCTTTTGCAGACTCCATACAGAGGGCTCCAGTCTCAATTCAGTCGAATCCCTGCTTTGAATAAGATGAGAACCCCACTGCCTGGTGGAAGACAGGGTGAATCGACTCTGGAGGAAGATGACATCATCTGGAAACTCTACAGTTTTTCATATTCAATTGGGATATATATATATATATACCAGGTATGCTAAAAGATAGAACCAAATGATTGAAAGTCACAGAGGGAAAAAAAAGACAATAGAACCAAAGTCACAGGAATTTAGTTACTGGAGATTGCAAGCTAGGATTTTAAAAATAACTATATGATTAAAAAATCCAGGCAGAGCCGGGCTCGGTGCCTCAGCCTGTAATCCCGCCTTTGGGAGGCTGAGATGAGTGAATTGCCTGAGCCCGCGGGTTTGAGACCTGCCTGGGCAGGCAAGACCTCATCTCTACAATAAAATCAAAAAATTAGCTGGGCATGGTAGCGTGGGCCTGTAATTCCAGCTACTCGGAAGGCTGAGGCGGAAGGATCGTCAGAGCCCAGCAGCAGGTCGAGGCTCTGGTGGCCGGGAGCGGCCACTGCACTCCAGTCTGGGTGACAGAGTGATACTCCAACTCAAAAAAAAAAAAATCCAGGCAAATAGAGGAAAATATGAAGAAAACAGATTAATATGGAGCCTTTTACCAGAAAACTATGGAACTAAATGGAAATTCTAAAACTTAAAAGTATAATAAAAGAAATTAAAACAATGCATAGGTTTAATAGCAGATTAGAACACTGCAAAAAAAAAGCGTCTGTGAACTATTTTTCTAAAATACAAAAATAGAAAAATGCTAAAGCTGAAGCACTTAGAGAATAAAAGAATTTTTTAAAGGATTTAGAGATTATGAGACAGAATATAAAGGTTTAATATCTTCACATTGGACTTCCAGAAAGGATGGAGAGAGGAAAAGGTAGCTCTCAAGTTTTCCTCAGCTACATAGGACACGAGAGAGCTGAGAACATTCCCACGCCCCATGAGAGGGCTCTATAAGTAGCTAAGATACAAGGCAAAGGAATCGCAAGCAGTAGTCATGCAATTGACAGTCTAAATCCAGAGCCAACTGTAGTAACAGTGAGATCTGATGTAGGCCAGAGGCTTTTGAGAAAAGACCCCCATGCCCTGAGCCCTGAGTATGCTAAGAAAACAGACTGCAATTACAAGGACAAAGGTGCAGTGAGAGGAAAGACCAAGTGGAAAGAGAAGGGCTGTTGGGATGAGAGACTGCACACAGGCCTGAGACCTCTTACTGATGCCCTGTGGTGACTTTAGCTTCCTGCTCAACCTGGACAAGAGGCAAAGGGAAGAGGGGGATGAAAAGGGAGGAATTCCAAAGAGGGTTGTTATTAGTAAATAAATACAGGAGTTTCAGATAAACAGCAAATCATTATATGTCCCAAATGTTGCAAGGAACACTTCTGCTAAAACATGATTCATTTCGGTCTGAAATTTACATTTAACTGGGCATCCTGTATTTTCCCTGGCAACCTCAACCCTGGCAGACTGAGTAATGTGCTGAACCTGTGTTAACATGGAAATAACCAGAGTATAGCTGGTCTTCCATATCCACAGGTTCTACATCGCAGATTTAATCAACCGTGGGTCAAAAATATTAGGAAAAATTAAAAGAAAAAGCAACAGTACAATAAAAAATAAAAAGTACAGCATAACAAGTATTTTCATTGCATCTACATTATATTATAAGTATATATGACTTAAAGTATACAGGAAGTTATGCATAGGTTACATGCAAACACTACACAATTTTATATAAGGGATTTGAGCATCTGTGAATTTTGACAGATACCAAGGGATAACTGTATTTTTTTTTTTTTTTGAGTTGGAGTCTCACTCTGTCACCCAGACTGGAGTGCAGTGGCCGCTCCCGGCCACCGCAGCCTCGACCTGCTGGGCTCCAGTGATCCTTCCGCTTCAGCCTTCCAAGTAGCTGGAGCTGCAGGCATGCGCTACCACGCCCAGCTAATTTTTGATTTATTGTAGAGATGATTTATTGTAGAGATGAGGTCTCACCAAGTTGCCCAGGCAGGTCTCGAACCTGTGGGCTCAGGCAATCCACTCAGCCTCCCAAAGGTGCGGGATTACAGGCTGAGCCACCGAGCCTGGCTCGGGATGACTGTATTTTCAATGGGCAAGATTAAATCTTACAGTATCCCATCCCCGCTCACAACTCCACACTCCTCATGGAACAGAAAATGAGAGTTGACCAAATAGTGACATTGTAAGGTAACTCAGTCACTTCTCAGGACCATTCTGCCTAAGCACCCTACAGCACACCCCATTTTACTCTGCTGTGATTGACACGTTCTGTTTGTCACAGGACTTCCTTCTCTCAGATTCCAGGTGGAACATAGAGCAAAAGTCTGTTCTGCCATGAAATCTTCAAACATGTCTTGAGGGTTTCACCACTGAAAGAAGGTGGTGGCAGGACCTCTCAGAGACACCTCACGTAACCCTCCTTTACTCTTCTAGGATTTTCTTCTTCCCACCAACTGGCACATTTCAACCCCTTTTTGGGTGGGAAAGCTATACTGTACCTCATTCATATCCTGTTTTTTTCCTTCTTCCTATTTTTTGGAGTTCATTCAGTGAAGACAGTTCTAGATTACCTAATCATTTGGAATTAAGAAGGCCTTTTTCTTTCTCAAAATGCCTGGATCTTTGCATTGTGACAACTGAAGAATCATAAGATTTGAATACTTGAAAAGGAGAGATTTATTTCTTATAAAGGGTTGCAGCCTGCAGGATGGCCATCCTACAGACTGGGAAGTTTAGCTTCTGGCAGAAACCAGAATCAGGCAACTGGAGGGAGGAGAGGGTGAGACAGGAATTTAGGCTGAATGGGTAGACAAAGTAAAAATATTCAAGGAGTTATAGGAGGAGCCAAGAAAATTCATAGCGGGAGGGCACGTAAGTGAAGTAAGCTAACAAGTAATGTTACATACATTCTAGGTTCACTTTGGGGTGGAAATTTATCATTTAAATACATTAAGATCAGGCACTTGTTATCCCAGAGCTTTGAGAAGCCAAGGTGAGAGGGCTGCTTGAGGCCAGGAGACAGAGGCTGAGGTAAGCTATGTTGGTGCCACCGCACTCTAGCCTAGGCGATAAGCAAGACCCTGTCTCAAAATAAATACATACATACATTAAAATTAAGCTGTATCTGAAAGAGATGAAATGGAGGACACAGAGGCATCCTGTGTGTAGCCTCTGTAAACAGGCCAGAACCAGTCCTTGGCTGGTGGTTTCTTATCAGGAAAGAAATTCTGGTCAGTTGTGCTGAAAGTACAAAAACAAAAGGAGCCCAGCAAGTCTTTTGAAAGAGCTGGTTTCTGTTTAGCCCCTAGGAAAGAAAGCCTAATTGTAATTAGCATGGGAGAGGGTACTACCAGGCATATCTGACCTTCCATCAGGTCATAGCCAAGAATTCAGTTGCTTCAGGTGTCTCTGGGGTCCCCTTAGCCAAGAGAAGGTTTGTTTAGTCGGGGGGAGGGCTAGAATTTTACTTTTATTTCTCTATTGAAAGCTGGTTGTGAAAACTTCTATTCTTCTAATGCTTTTTATTTATTTATTTATTTTAGTGAGAAAGCAGGATTTATTGAGAGGACAGAAAAGCTCCCACAGTGGGAGGGAACCCGAGGGGGATGGCTCTTCTAATGCTTTTTTAAAAGAAACCCTTTTGAAATTCAAAGCTGAGCTCTGATTTCTTCACTTTTAGCTGTATCCATTCTGCCCCCAAACACCCGGGTGCCTGCCTTCCCAGGTAAAGGGTTGTAGTAAAGTAAGAATCAGTAGGATGATTACAAAAACGCCAACCTATTCTAGCATTACTCTGCACAATCAAATAATGCTGGACAAGGAAGAAAGAGTAAAAACTATAAAGAACAGCAGAGACTAAATGAAGAAGGTAACAAAACAAACAAAGCAGGCAAGCCAGGTTTGACAAAAGCTCAGCATCTTTACATTCAGTTCCACCCAGTTTACTTCTTTTAGTAAACCCGTTTTGCATTCTCTAATACCTTCTAGTGCTTGCCCAGCCAGACAGGGTGAATGACAAAACTAAGAAAAAGCTGAAGTCTTACAAATGACACCAGAAAAAGCTGAAGTCTTACAAATGACGTTATAATATGAACCATCAATTTGTCAAGTAGAAATTTTTAATAATCATTTTCTGAGGCCTGTTTTTCAGCTATGGTTCTTCTGAGCCCTGTAGGGAGAAAAAAAGACAGCTGCTCGTTTCCCAGTTTGCTCATTTTGATTTAGTTTTAATATGACAAAATTATAGAGGATGATCCCCACACAGCAAAAGCCTTGTAGAAAATATAGGAAATCATAAAAGAAGCTTTCTAAGAGCCACATTTGAAAATCTCTTTGCTCATTACTGTGGCTGTGATTTTTTTTTTTTCCCCCTGCCTAATAAGTACACTGGGTACAATTTTCAACTTTCTGTCTTTATTCTCATTGGTTAGTTTTTTTGTTTTTTTTTTTAAAGACTGTTTTTACTGTTATTTTTCCATATGTGGTCTATTGTTTCATCAACTCAGCTTCTTTTCTTCTCTCTGACTCCTCTTATTACATATTTTTTTAATTCCCTTTTTTCCTAAACGTTTAATTTTGAAAATTTTCAAACAGAAAAGTTGCAAGAATAGTATAATGGTGTAATCACCTAGATTCACCAATTGTTAACTTTAGCCACATTTGCTTTAGTTCTGTCTATAACATTTCTAAACCTCATAACAACTGATATTTTGGACTGGATAACTCTTTGTTTGGAGGCAGGGGGCCTGTCCTGTACACTAGAGAATGTTTAGCAGCGTCCTTGCCACCTGGTGTGGGTAGCACCCTGTTGTACCAGAATCCTGAATCCGAGAGACCACCAAAGAGCCAGCTCCTATGCAAATCACACGAGGGTCTTTATTCAGGCTCGAGTCTGGGCTCACGTCCGTAACCGGC
>NW_007260478.1:283421-284805 GCF_000164805.1 Carlito syrichta
ATACATTCAAAATAAGCTTCAACCTACACTTAAAACAAGTTTTATCACACAATTATGAACTAGATGGCCCTTGAGCTCCTCACTTCCCCCTCTCAGAGAAACCTGAAAAAGGAACCCAATCATGGGTCTATACAAGTGTTCTGAGTGTGGGCGTCTACCGGCTGGTACTGCTATCTGAGCACCATAAGTTGTACGGTGCTGATCCGGTCCTTGACAAAGGCTACAAGTTTGTTAACAATGCATGGCCCAAAGGTGAGAAGGAGTAGCAAAATGATTAGGGGGCCAGCTAAGGTGGATACTAGAGTAGTTAGCCAGGGGGAGTGGTTAAACTGGGGTTCGAACCAACTTTGTTGTTGTTCTTGTTCTTTTTTCCGTTTAGCCAATCCTTCCCTTACTTTGGCCATGGACTCCTTGACAACGCCCAAGTGGTCTGTGTAGAAACAACATTCCTCCCCCAGGGCGGCACATGTTCCACCCTGCTGTAGGAATAATAAGTCTAGCCCTCTACGGTTCTGTAGGACTACCTCGGATAGGGAGGTTAGGGATTCCTGGAGATGGGAGATGGAGGCTTCAATTCTTTCAATGTCTAGGTCTATGGCCGCCCTAAGGCTATTATATTGGTGGCTCTGTGTGGCTATGGAGGCAATACCTGTCCCTGCTCCTGTTAGTCCGAGCCCAAAGGGACTGCCAGGGAAATGGCAGTGATTGGTTCTTTTTATTTCTCCAGTGGGCTTCTGTGCTGAACCACCGGAGTATGTTTTCATCAGAGTGGTAGAGAATTTTTGGAAGTAATTGGACTAGCACACAGAAGCCTTGTTGGGTCTGATTTAGGACCTACCCGTGGAAGCAAGGGGTTAAGCCTGTAGAACAGGCCCAACAGCTACTTTCAGGGGGCAGGTGGTAATCTAGGCTAGATACAGGTCGCATAACGTTGCATAGGGACTGAAACTCTGGTGTGGGGCAGCCTATGCATAATCCTTGGCCTGTTACCGACTGGAGAGTGAGTCCCTGGGTTGTTGGCTGCCATCTACAAGAATTGGAATCATGCTTGGTTGTATAGTTTCCCATTACTGCAATTCCTTCATAATAGGGGGGCTGGATGTTATAACATAACCGGCATGACTGAGTGAATTCTGGTTTGGTTGCGTTAAGAAACAGGTAGGCTTGATTTAGCAAGAGAGGATGTTGGTACAGTACCGGGTGGGGTGGAGTCAGAGATAAGTATATTGGACCCTATGGAGTTGGGGACAACTGTAGTGGCTTCAGAATCTGTATAAGCGGTAGCTAAGGGGGTGGACGTGGTGGTCTGGGGCCTGAGGTTTGTTATAACAACTGGTCTGTGTTTAGGTGCTAGAGCTGGATTTGGTCCCATGCTGAGGGTTTT
>NW_007260478.1:285408-286374 GCF_000164805.1 Carlito syrichta
TGGCGGCAGTATGGTAGAACTGTGTTAAGTCCCCGGTCATGGTTGGGAACCATGTGTTAGTGGGGGCTACTTTTGAAGACTGCCAGATGATGTCGTTAGTGGAGAGGTCTATAATCTGCCATGTTAGATTTTGGGGCTGGTGTGGGTTCGGGTTGGCTATGACACTACATAGAAAACACGATACACATAATATTAGCATTATGAGGGTAAGTGAGAGCAGCGTAATCTTAGCTTTAGGGGATTGTCCTTGTCCGGCATGCTTTTCCAGTCTGGTATGTAGTCTTCCAACACAGCGAAGGGGTCTGCCGGCCGGGCATGGGTGTAGTGGACCCACGGGACAATTCCGTCCACTTTGAGCGTGGTGGACGTGGTCAGGATTATGACGTAGGGTCCTTTCCAATGTGGCTGGAGCATCTGGTGTTGATGTCTACGGACGTACACCCAGTCACCTGGGGGGTAGCGGTGTGGTTCCGGGGGTGGCCCGGTTTCGTAGAGGGCCTAATGCAGGCCACACCCACGCATGTGCTTTTTGCAGTGCTTGCAAGGAAAAAAGGAGTTGTTGGTCATCAAATTCAACAAGTACTTCAGGTTTTAAATTTGGAACAATAGGTAGGGGACTGCCAAACATGATTTTAAAGGGTGTGAGGCCCATTTTATAGGGAGAATTGCACACCCTATAATGGGCGAAGGGGAGAAGAGCCACCCAGTCCCTGCCAGTCTCCAGGGCTAATTTAGTTAAGGTGTCTTTTAACGTTCTATTCATGCGTTCTACCTGTCCTGAACTTTGGGGCCTGTATGCACAGTATAACTTCCAATCTGCCCCAAGAAACTGAGCTATTCCTTGTGTTACCTTAGAAACAAAACCTGGTCCATTGTCTGACCCTATTCGGATGGGGAAACCATACTTTGGCATAATGTCCTCCAGGAGTTTCTTTACCACTATTGGTGCCATTTCATGTTTTGTAG
>NW_007260478.1:287403-288246 GCF_000164805.1 Carlito syrichta
CCCTGGTAGTGAGTCAAGCGGGCATTACTTATCCATCGATCTGGTGGCTGTCTGAGCACCTCCTCTATGGCATGGGGTGTACTGACATACAGTTCTTGACCCAAGGTTATTTTGTCAGCATCCTTGACCATAGTGGCAACTGTCGCAATGATTTTCAAACATGGGGGCCATCCAGCTGCTACAGGATCTAATTTCTTTGAGAGGTATGCTATGGGCTTTTTCCAGGGGCCTCGCTGTTGTAGCAGGACCCCCTTTGCGACCCCTTTCAGTTCATCCACATATAGATGAAATGGCTTTGTTAAATCAGGTAACCCAAGGGCTGGGGCCAAGAGTAACACTTGTTTGAGGTTATTAAAAGATTGATTCATGGCCTCCGTCCAAACAAAGTCTTGCTTATTTTTAGTGACTTCATATAGCGGTCTAACCAACTCAGCGAACCCCAGAATCCACAAGTGGCAGAACCCCGCTGAACCCAGGAATTCGCGTACCTGGCGGACATTTTGTGGCGGTGGAATTCTTAGAACAGTTTCCTTTCTAGCGTCCGTTAGCCATCTCTGCCCATCTTTTATTTTGTATCCCAGATAGCTCACCTCCGTTCTGCAGATTTGTGCCTTTTTTGCTGAGGCGCAGTACCCCAGGGTGCCCAGAGTTTGTAACAAGTCCTTGGTGCCTTGAAGACATGTGTCTTGGTCCTCTGCTGCCAGCAGGATATCATCTACATACTGTAACAGAGTCAGGTTGGGGTTCTTTGTATGAAACTCACCCAAATCTTCCTGCAGTGCCTCGTTGAGAATGGTGGGTGAATTCTTGAATCCTTGAGACAGTCATGTCCAGGTGAGCTGG
>NW_007260479.1:0-524 GCF_000164805.1 Carlito syrichta
GCTGGCAGATAGAACATTGAGAGGTAATGGTTTTTATAAGCTTTATATGGTGGGGGTCGAAGGTGAAGAAGTTTTTTAGGAAAGACGTTAGAACAGAGGGATTGGTATGGAAGATTGAGTGTAGATATGGGATAAGGTCTGAGATAGAGGGGGAAGTTGGCAGTGGTGAATTAGTGGGAGGCGTATGACTTGGACCAGGGCAGGCCACAGCTGCCATGGTGGGGATGGACCCCAAGTCTGCTTGTTGGGCCACGTTGGGGATGGACCTCAAGGCTGCTTGTCGGGCCGCGTTATCTGCCCTGGAGTTTCCTTGAGTTATGAGTGAGGAGTCGGACTGGTGGGCCTTGCAGTGAGAAATGCTAATGTTGGTGGGAAGTAGAGAGGCGGTGAGAAGATTGGAGATTAGTTTAGCGTTAACTACTGCTGATCCTTTGGTAGTAAGTAACCCCCTTTCCTTCCATATGGCCGAGTGGGAGATGAGAATGTGGAAAACATATTTGGAGTCAGTGTAGAGTGAGAGGGAG
>NW_007260479.1:1994-21754 GCF_000164805.1 Carlito syrichta
GATGGACTGGCCCCCTACCCCGACTATAGGGGACTTAGACAGGGAAGTTGGGCCCCAAAAGTCTCGTACAATGGAAAGGGTGGCTCCAGTGTCCAGGAGGAAATGGATGGGGTGCCTGTCAACTGTTATAGTGACCCTGGGCTCCCGACAATTTGAGATTTGTGTCGGGCAGGGAGACCCCAGGCCTGTCATTCCAAGGTTGCTGCCATACCCAACAGGTCTAAAGCAGGGTTGGGGGCTGACCCTGTCCCTATTTGGGGACAAGGGCAGTCCATTTCCCAATGTCCTGCCTGTCTGCACTTGGGACATGGCTTTTGGGGCACTCTGGGGTTGGGGCAGCCTCGTGCCCAATGTCCTGGTTGCCCACACTTGAAGCGGGGTCCCGGTGGTTGTCGTTGAGTTTGGGCATTGCCACTGCCTTGGGTGACACTGGAGGGACCCTTAGTTCCATGAAGGGTCTGCGCCAGCATCTGATATTTATGTCTTTTTGCCTTTTCATCCCGGTGTGGAACACCTTAAAGGCAGTTGCTAGGACATCATGTTGGGGAGTGAGGGGACCTCTGTCAAGTTTTTTTAGTTTTGCCCTAATGTCCGGATAGCTTTGGGAGAAAAAATATGTCATTAGGAGTTGCCGGCCATCAGGGGAGTCCAGGTCTATGTGGGTATATTGCTGAAGTGCCCTAGTGAGTTGGCTGAGAAAGTTAGAGGGATTTTCATTTTTGTCCTGAATAACTTCCTGAAGTTTTTCAAAGTTAACTGACTTTTGTGCAGCCCTGCGCAACCCAGAAAGGAGGCAAGTAGAGAAGCGATCCTTGGACTTGATGCCAGCAGGGGAGTTATAGTCCCAGACTGGGTCCTGGTCTGGAATAGCTGCTGCACCAAGGGGGTGAGCTGGGATGGTTTGGTGAATTTCATCTGCGTATGTTCTAGTCTGTTCCCAGACTCTCCTATGTTCCTCCGGAAACAGGGTGTTGGAAAGGATTAGGTATATATCATAGAAAGTAAGGCTGTAAGACTGGATGAGGTATTGAAACTCCTTGATGTAGGTGGCAGGATTAGTTGTGTATGATCCAAGATGTTTTTCTATGTGTGAGAGGTCTGAGATAGAGAAGGGGACGTGTACCTGAACAATACCCTCTGCACCCACTACTTCGTGGAGGGGACCGAGGATGACCGGTGTGGCCTTGGATCAGGTTACCGGAGGGCTATACAGGGGAGTGGTTGAAGGCGGGGGTTTACAGGTTGAGCTGCTGGAGCAGAAGTGGGTGGGGCTGAAGAGGAAGGTGGGGATGGGGGAGTCTTGGGCTGTCTATAAGGGGGGGCTCATCTGCAGGGTCAAAATTTGAGACGGGGGTGGAGGGAGCAGGAATGGGACTTGCAGTGTCTGCAGTGGGGGGAGAGGGTTTAGAGGAGGAAGCATGGGCGCATGTGGAACAGTGGGAGGGAGAGAAGCTGTAGAGGAAGCAACGGATGCTAGCATGAGTTGGGGATGGAGGTTGGAGGGATTACAGTTGAGGCAAAGGCGGGGATATTCACAGAGGAGAGAAAAGGACTGAACATAGGGAATCGCTACCCACTGTTTTGAACGCTCACAGAAATTATATAAGCCCGGATAATATTGGGATTGAGGGACCCCTGAGGGGGCCACTGATTTTGGTTGTCTAAGGGATATGTTGGCCAGTCCTGTGTGCAGAGGTGAATTAGGCATTTGGGTTTGATACTGGGAGGGAGAGAGAGTGTAGTTAGATTGTTTAAGAGGGATTTAAGGGGGGAATTGGCTGGCAGGGATGACGAGCCTCCCATGGTGGGACAGGTGGACTAAATGGGGCATCCCCTAAAGAGTCAGCTGTCCGAGAAGTGTGGCTGTTGCAAAGTCTGTCGTCACAGAGGTTTGGCACAACCAGGGTTCTCCTGGAGAACCGAGAGGTCAAGGCACCAAGTGCTAGGAATTTTAGAAACAGACAGAAAGCACTTGACTGAGCGGTGGGTAGGGAGTGTATTCGCGATTCCTGCCAGTCGAACAGAAACGGAAGTCCCACAGGGTCTGCTGTGGGCCAACAGATGTGGGAGCCTCTGAGGTCCGCTGCTGCCTGACAGACGAGGGAGCCCTGGGGGAGTGGGAACCCTACAGAGTCCGCTGTAGGCTAACAGACGTGGGAGCCTCTGAGGTCCACTGCTGCCCGACAGACATGGGAGCCCTGGAGTCCGTGAGAGATGAAACAGAGGAGGGAGCCTTCAGGGTCTGCTGCGGCTGTGAAGACCAAGGTGGGGTGTGTTTCCCCTCACTGAGTGGCTGGAGGGGCTGGATCCTGAGGTCCGTTCCCTCTGGTGATCCCTGGCAAGTTTCAGGCTTCCTTGTTTGGGGGAGAGGGACTTGCCTATCCAACGATTGCTGGTGGATGTGGCTCGGGCATTCAAGAGGGTGGGTAAGGTCCGGGAGAATGGGAGTGGCCACTGGCGCTGAATCGAAGTCCCGCCCAAGGGCGAGAGAGAGGCCTGCACAAGGGCGAGAGAGCCCCAATCCACAGTGAAACTCAACACCCATTAAGGCCAAGAGATTTAATGGGTCAAAGTGGGATGGGGAAGGAGGGGAATCTCTGCCCACTTTTTTGAATGCTCGTAGAAGTTATAGAGGTCCTGTATAAGGTTGGGGTTTGCTGTGGCCTTAAAGACCTAGGTGGGAGGGGGAAAAACGGTAGGGGTCCGCTGTGGCCTTAAAGACCTAGGTGGGGTGTGGTCCCCCCCTCGCCTGGGGCTGAAAGAGCCGCCGGATGATCAACGGTCAGTCTCCTCCAGTTATCCCAGGCAAGGTTTTAGGTTTTCCAGTTAGGGACACTTACCTATCCAAGGGTCAGTGATGGATGCAGTGCTGGCATTCAAGAAAGTGGGCGAAGGCCTTAAGGGGTGACTCCCATCGGCGCCGGAACAGGGTCCCGCCTTAGGGCAAGAGGAACCTGATCCGAGTCATGGCACCAATGAAAGAACTTAGGCACAAGTAACAACTCCACACCCTTTAAGGACCAAGAGATTTATTAAAGTGGCGGCTACAGGGAAAAAAGAAAAAGGGCATGTAGCCACGGGTAGGGGAGAGAGAGAGAGAGAGGGAGAGAGAGAGAGAGAGATGGGGGAGAGAGAGAGCAAGAGAGAGAGCTATGCAGGGAGAGGGGTGTATTTATGGGCCTGGCAGGGGCTGGCCAGTGCCATGTTTGGGCTTTATTGGAGGAGACTATGAGGTAGTATTCCTATAGGGAGAAATTACTCGCACACAGGTTTAAACTTCATATGCGTGGGAAACTGTATGGGGAGAAGCCAGAGCTTAGGGCCTTTGTTGTCTTGGGTGGCAGCACCATCTTGGGCATGCCCTTCTGACTGTTCTCTGCATCCTTCAGATAGGCCAGGATCCAAGGTGAACAAAAAGGAAGTTGTGGAGGCAGTGACCATTGTGGAGACTCTAACCATGGTGGTTGTAGTCATCATGGACTATGTAGAACACCCCCGAGGCCTCCAGACCTTCAAGACCATCTTTGCTGAGTACATCAGTGACAAGTGCAAAAGGCGCTTCTATAAGCACCGGCATAAGATCAAGAAGCAGGCCTTCACCAAGTACTGCAAGAAATGGAAGGACGGGGATGCCAAGAAGCAGCTGAAGAAGGTGTGAGTCACCCAGCCTGGCCACTAAATTTTAATGGCAATCGTGAAAAAGTACTGCCAGGTCATTCACATTATTGCGCACACCCAGATGTGCCTGCTTCCCCTGCGCCAGAAGAAGGCCCATCTGGTGGAGGTGAATTGAGGCACTATGGCCAAGAAACTGGACTGGGTCCGGGAGAGACCAGAGCAGCTGGTCCCTGTGAACCAAGTGTTTGGTCAGGATGAGATGACCGATGTCATCAGCTAAGGCTACAAAGGGGTTACCAGTCATTGGCACCCCAAGAAGCTGCCCCGCAAGACCCACCAAGAGCTGCACAAGGTTGCTGGCATTAGGGCATGGCATCCTGCCCATGTGGCCTTCTCTGTGACTCGGGCTGGGCAGAAATTTTACCATCATCGCACTGCAATCAACAAGAAGATGTATAAGATCAGCCAGGGCTACCTTATCAAGGATGGCAAGTTGATCAAGACAATGCCTCCACCAACTATAACCTGTCTGACAAACAGCATCAACCCTCTCGGTGGCTTTGTCCACTATGGTGAAGTGACCAATGATTTTGTCATGCTGAAAGGCTGTGTGGTGGGGACCAGGAAGCGAGTGCTCATCCTGTGCCAGTCCTTGCTGGTGCAGACCAAGTTGTGGGCTCTGGAGAAGATTAACCTTAAGTTCATTGATACCTCTTCCAAGTTTGGCCATGGCTGCTTCCAGACCCAGACTGTAGAGAAAAGAAAGCATTCATGGGATCACTCAAGAAAGACAGAAACTCAAAGGAAGAAGGAGCTTAATGCCAGGAACAGACTGTGCAGCTGGGGGAATCTCAATAAATGTTGTTTTCCAGTGGCGGAAAATCCTATAGTAATAACCATAATTTTCTTTTCTTTTTTCTTTCTTTTTGATTCTTTGTTTCACTCTATCACCCAGAGTGGTCTTGCTCACTGTGGCCTTGAACTTCTGGACTCAAGTGATCCTCCTGAATCATCCTCTTGAGTAGCTAGGACTACAGGAATATGCCACCATGCCCAGCTATTTTTTGTTAAAGATGACATCTCATCATATTGCCCAGGCTGGTCTTGAACTCCTGAACTCAAGTGGTCCTCTCATCTCAGCTTCTCAAAGTGCTGGTATTATAGGCATGAGGCACCTCCCCAGGCTTATAAATTGCATGTTTAATCAGCTCTCGGAGATGGCAACTCACTTAAAAGAAGGAGGCAAGCAAGAGAAGAAAGGAAGTATTTAGGATCTGAGCCTCATAAGTTACTCCTTCCAAGAATCACATTGTTCCAGAGAGGGTTGAACACATCACTTAAACAAGAACTTGAATAATTGGAAATTTTGATGTTCGTTCAAGTGGTTCCTGCCATCACAGACATCTCAATGCATATTTCTACATGCTTTACAAGGGACCATGTGTGATGAAAGTCCTAACTTCAAATGATTACAGTTCAGAGAACAGCAGATGTTCAGAGCAACGGCCTGAAAGCCTCAAAAATTGTCCCAGTATCTATCTACAAACAATCTCTTCCTTGACCTACAGGCAAGCACCATTGTTTAGAGCGGCCCCAACCAGGAAGCCGGACATGGTCACATGACTCACCCTGCTCCAGCTCCAGGCTTGTGCAGGGCACCTCCTGCTAATCTGTAAGTTTGATTAGAAGCCAGGGGGAACGGGTATATAACTCTGAAAGTTTAAACTTGGGAGAACACACACACACATATACAAACTAGAGCCCAGTTAAAAGGAGAAACCACAGACTGGGTCCAGTTTCCCTATTTCATGAGCCTGTAAAGAAATAAGATGCACTAATGATTTCATCTCCTATCTTCCTGGCTGCCATGTCGTCAAACTCATTTAAAAAGTGCCTGTTGCCTCCCAGGGTCCTTTAATGTCACCCATTGTGTGTAAATAAAAATGATCCTAGCCGGCTCGGTGGCTCAGCCTGTAATCCTGTGCTTTAGGAGTCTGAGGTGAGTGGATTGCCTGAGCCCGCGGGTTCGAGACCGGCCTGGGCAACTTGGCGAGACCTTATCTCTACAATAAATCAAAAATTAGCTGGGTATGGTAGCGCGTGCCTGTAGTTCCAGCTACTAGGAAGGCTGAAGTGGAAAGATCGCTGGAGCCCAGCAGGTCGAGGCTGCGGTGGCTGGGAGCAGCCACTGCACTCCAGTCTGGGCGACAGAGTGAGACTCCAACTCAAAAAAAAAAAAAGAAGATTCTTGTAGTTGTCCATTGTACTGATCCCTGTATCTTCTTAGGAGTGAGGGGCATCTCCTGGCCCTGAGAAACGCCTTCCCTGGAGCCTGCATGTCCACAAGGCCCTAAAACCTTGCTGCCAGCAGGAAGCACCCCCTTCCCAGGGCTCCATGGGACCCTGAGTGCTGCTTCAGCACCAGGGACAAAGAGTGAAGGACCTAGATGCCCACCATACAGCCTGGCCCTAGAGGCCAGCTTTGGGCCCTGTGCTTCTGTTTTCCCCAGCCTTTTGGGCCTAGGAAGCTCCACAGAGGGCCACAAGGCAGGCAGGTAGCAGCCAGGTGGGCAGCTTTTCCAGGTGGGTGCAGAGAGCCAGGAAAGGAAATGCCAGGGAGACTGGCCTCCACTTAATCCCTGTGAGAAATGTTCTCTGGGGGAGAGCAAGGGCAGCCATCCAGGAGCCAGGGTCTTGGTGCTGCCCCATGAGAGAGCTAATTCCAGCGCCCCGCTCAGTGGGAGAGGGTCGTGGGTGGGTCGAGAGACAGCCAGGAACCAGGAGGGGCACTGTCACTGAAAGCTGCCCCCACCCCCAAACTGGGCAGCAATTCTCCTTGGTCATGTTGGCACAGCTGACTCCAGGCTCTCCTGTCCTGGGGTTCTGTTTATCAGAGTTCTGGAGGGAGAGGCAGGCAGTTCAGTTCAGTGCTGATTAGTGCATTTTCCTCTAACTGAATGAGAAAAATAAGGACAATGCAGTGAGTTTTTTTAATCTTTCTTTTTTGTTAGTATTTTCTGTGATCGGAATTATTTTCATTATTTATTTTTAATTTTTTAGAAACAGGGTCTTGCTATGTTGCCCAGGCTGGCCTCAAACTCCTGGCCTCAAGCAGTCCTCCTGCCTCAGCCTTCCAATGGCACTGGAATTACAGGTATGAACCACCACGCCCTGCTTCTGTATAGTTAGATTTGTTTTTTGAGTCAGAATCTCACTGTCACTCAGGCTGGAGTACAGTGACATGCTCACAGCCACTGCAGCCTCGACCTGCTGAGCTCAGGTGATCCTTCTTCCTCTGCCTCCCAAGTAGATGGAACCGCCGCCAAACCTGGCTAATTTTTTTCATTTGTTGTAGGGATGAGGTCTCACTAAGTTGTCCGGGTTGATCTCAAACCCCTGGACTCAGGCAATCCTCTCGCCACCACCTCCCAAAGTGCTGGGATTATAGGTATGAGCCACCGCACCTGGCTTATAGTGAGATTTTTAAAAAGTGAAACGTATTCAATTTAAATATTGCTCTTATTCTAATTCCAGTTTCAGCCTAATGTTTCAATCCACTTTATGGATAGTCCTAGTAGGTGATAATTGTCACTGTTGTTATTTTAATGTCCCTACTGGTCAAGTTGCCCGTTTTTTCCTTCCAATTTTACTGGCCCATGAAAACTCAAACTTCAGGGGAGAAAAGCATCTCAAGGAATGTTTTTTGGCCTGTTTCTTCTGTGATTATTTTAGCTCTGTCTTATTTCATACTATGGACTTCAAACATTCATTTTTGGACAAATGTAGGTTATCGCCTCAAAGTATTTCTCTCTGTTATCTAAGTTTCTACCTAAAGTGACTTGATCTTTTTTCAACAGACACTAAGTAAACACCTACTATGTGTCGGATAAAGACTTTGTCAAGATGTAATGTTTACTTATAGCAGATAAAAGATTTTGGTAATTTCAGAAATGAACAGCATAAAATAAAAATATTAAATAAGTATCATATTTATCCCTGACACCTCTAATCTAGGATAAACTTAACCATGGTTTAGCCATCAGCATAGTTTTGTTTTGTTTTTTATTCTTTGTAGAGATGAGGTCTCACTATTTTGCCCAGGCTGGTCTTGAATCCCAGCCTCAAGCGATCCTCCTGCTTCAACCTCCCAAAGTGCTGGGATTACAGTCGTGAGCCACTACACCAAGCATAGTTTTTGTTTGTTTGTTTTTTGCATCTTAGCAGCCTTGTAATAAAAAGGTTCTAAAGAAATCTAAATCTCCGAAAATCTCTCACTGCCCTTCCTTTCAGTTGCCTCCAGACTTGTGATATCACTTACCTCACCTGGTAAATGAATGAGGCGGAGGCTTCCAGAGAAGCTCAACTTCAGGGCTTATCTGCTATTGCAGCACAACCTTGCTTGTCCTGACTCACACCATGATTCACAAGTTTGAACTTTCTTCCATTTGAGTGCTGAACCGGGCTGACCTAAGACTTGGTTGAAGCAGGTTGTCTTTGTTGTCCAAGTTTCTACCTAAAGTAATTTCTTTTTTGTAAGGGAAAAAAAAAAAAAAAAAAATATATATATATATATATATGTATGTATATATTGCCTTCTCCTGCTAGTCTTAAGTGTTGAAGCCTTCTGCGTCCTTGCTGTCCTCTGGGGGGCACCTGTGGAGTCTTCAGCCTGGTGTTGCTTTCTCTGTGTCTTGCGCATTGCTGAGCAGGGTTAATGTGGCCGGGTGGGTGATTGGGCTTCCAGTTGAGATGTCTCTGGGGCTGAGCCCTTGCTCTGCAGCCTCAGGCCTCTCCAAGCTTCCCTCTCCCCCACCATTATGAGGGGATAATAGTTTCTTTCTCAGAGGGTGGTGGTGAGGAATAAGTGATACAATCTGTGTAAACCACTTAGCATAGTACCTGCCACACAGTAATAATTCCATAACTCCATGGGTGATGACTGCTCTCAAGGTGTGTGTTGTTTAGCTAGAGCAGCCATAACAAAGTACCACAAGCTGTGTGGCTTAAACTTCAAAAGTGTTTGTTTCTCATTGCAACTTGAAGTTCAAAATCAAGGTATCAGCAAGGTTGATTCCTTCTGAGACCCAGGAGGAAGGATCCTTCCCCGACCTCTTTCCTATTTCTGGTGATGGCTGCCAATTGTTGGTGCCTGTTGGCCTGCATATGCAATACCCCAATTTCTACCTTTGTTGTCTGAAGATATCTTCCCTGTGTCTCTTTCTTCACTGGGTGCCTTCTTAAAAGGGCAGCAGTCGTAATGGATTAGGAGTCCCTCTTCCCTGCTGCAGTATGATATCATCTTAGCTAATTCCTTATTTCCAAATAAGGCCACATTCTGAGGTACTGGGGCTTATGAATTCAACAAGTTTTTTTGAGGGGAACACTAACACAGAAGATAGGATTTTGTCTGTTATCATTATTTTATGTATTTAGTTATTGAGTCAGGGTCTCACTCTGTCATCCAGGTTGCAGTGCAGTGGCACCATCACAGCTCACTGTAACCTCCACCTTCTGGGCTTAGGTGATCCTTCCACCTCAGCCTCCCAAGTAGCTGGGACTATAGGTTCGTGCCACCCAGCCTGGTTTATTTTTTTATTTTTGTATGAGTTCCCACTATGTTGCCCAGACTGGTCTCGAATCCCTGGGTTCAAGCAGTCCTCTCACCT
The DNA here is from genome assembly GCF_000164805.1 of Carlito syrichta. Lineage (NCBI taxonomy): Eukaryota > Metazoa > Chordata > Mammalia > Primates > Tarsiidae > Carlito > Carlito syrichta. Next base: position 11,279 of record NW_007260479.1, read on the forward strand.
GAGACTCCAAAATGCTAGGATTACAGGTGTGTGCCACTGCTCCCGGCCCAATGTTATTATTATTATTACTCTTTTCATTATTTCCTATGGCCAACCAACTTAGCACTCTGCATGAGGCCAACCTTCCCTAGAGGCCTTTACTGGCGGTCCTGTCCATCCCCTGATGCACCCCTAGGCCAGAGCTAGTTACACTTTCCCACCAGCACTCCCACCGCTGGGAGCTCCCTCACCCTCGCCACTGACCACTGCGTTGTTGTTACCACCTCTCCAACTTCTTACCACCCACTTTGGTGGGAGGGGGATGGTGAGAGGACATCGCAGTTGGAAGCAGACAGCAACCTGACCTCACCCCTGCAGTGAGCCTAGAACAGGATAAGCTCAGCTCTCAGAATCTCCCAGAATTCGCACACCTGATGTCTTGGCTTCCTGAAGACATTCTTCAGTGGCCCGTCCCTTGGCCAGGAACAATTTGCTTCTGCAATCCTCTGACCCATGTTCCTTTTTCTTCTTTTTTTTCCAAATGGAAACCTGTTCTAAAAGCACGAGGGGAGTTCATTAATTAAAGAAAGCCTGAGGTCTGTTCTGTTGTCAACAGGATGAAAGGATCACTCACTATGCTATTTCTAGTTAAAATGGATTTTTATGAGTGATTGGCTCTGCTTATGGCAGAGTGCTCCTTGGCATGACTTTGCTCCTGCAAGACTTGGGTGTGACTGTCAGTTGGAGAGGAAGTGATGACAGCCATATCCAGGTCATTGATTCTGACTTCTGTCAGGGCCTGTCCTGCAGATCTTTTGGTACCCGAGATTCAGTTTTTTCCCTTTCCAGCAAGCAGTCCCAGGGGGCCCAGGAGACCCGGGATTCCTACGAGGCATCCCCAGGGCCCTCCCAGGAGGTAGCAAGGCTCTGCATTCTGCCTCCTGGACTGTCTGCTCCTCAACCTGCATCAGGAGCAGCCTGCCTTGGGGGCTGAATTTCTGAGCTCACTCTAATCGTTATGATCACACCCCTGGCTTGGAGTGATGCAGGGAGGGAAGTTCTTGGCCCCATTTCAAAGCTGTCAGACATGGCACATAAAAACCCATGGCATGTGGTTAAATTAGACTCTCAGATAACAGCAAAAATATATATAATTTTTTCTTTACTATCAGTCATTTTTAGGTGTATGGTTCAGTCACGTTAAGTATATCCATATAACAACAAATGATTACTATTTTATTTTTATTTTCTTTTCTTTTTTAAAATGAGAAAATGAGAAAGCAGGACTTATTTTTATTTTGTTTTTTGTGGTTGAATGTGGTTTATTTTAGAGACATTTATTATTTGAAATTTATTTAAGTCTCGTTAGCATTTTTTATCATGGCAAAAGTTATTGACGAAATAACAATTGATGAGAAAGAGAAACGTCCATATCTGGAGGAAATAAAGATAACTCTTATGAAGTGAAGCCTGTGTCGTGGGAAATAATCACATTGAGATTGGTACTCCTTAACAAAAGAGTGTGTGACCTCCTCATCCCCCCAAAAGACTGCCTACTTCTACTGTGCATAGGAACTATAGATGCTAAGGTGTGGTTACATTTCTCATAACCTTGACATTACAGACATTGCTTTCCACCCTGTAAGGTAGAATGCTCTGTACTGTTTGGGAAAGGTTAGGACTCTTCCATTGTTGATTAGGGGGGTCCTCTGTTTTTGTTGTGGAAACACCATGGATTTGGTCAAGGTCCTATTGCCTGCTGCACAGAAAGGCAAGCACAGACACAGTGAATATGGCCAGGGAAGGTTTTTCATTTGGGTGATATCCGTCAAGAAGCATGGGAGACTGTCTCAGATCCATCTTTCCAGCTGATTGAAGTCAGGGGTTTCTATAGTGGGGAAGGAATATAAAGTAGCAGTTAGGGATGCAATCAAGTCATGTGAGGGTCTGCATCTCAGTGTCCAGCTGTGATGTTCTGGAGAGTCTTCAGGACCCTGAAGGCCGTTCCCTGAGGAAGAAGCTCAGAGAAGGTAAATGAAGTTTCATGCTTTAAGATGGAAGGGTAATTTCTATGCTTATTCAGAAAACCATGTAAGTATAAGTTCTATGGGGCAATTGGGCCAGTTTCACTTTCATTGTTTGTTACTGGTTTGTTTTGTCTTTTTCAATACTGATAAAGTACAATGGCTGTTCCCTTTCTTCATTTCATCAAATAAGTGCCTGTACTACAATTTTCCATAGCATGTGTATCAAAGTCAGTATTTATTGCTCTTCATGACGAACAGGAAAAAAAAAATAATGGAGCGTTCATATAATGAAAATCCATGAGAAGAGAGTTTTGTTACAAAGTTTCATTTCTTTTTTATTTAATTATAAAGATGTGGGGTACAATTCAGGGTTAGGCATACAAATATTGATTATGCAGGTACCCTTGTTGATGATGTGTGCCCCTCCCACCCCTAGCAGTTTCCCTCAACTGCCAATCCCACCCCCACTCCCCTGACAGTTTCCCATTACTGCCAAACACTTTCTTATAGTATTATAATTGTTCAAGGTCCGCTTATGAGTGAGAACATATGCTACTCTGTTTTTGTTTCTGTGATAGATCACTGAGTATGATCAGTTTCAAATCCATCCAAGTTGCTGCAAAGTCCATATATTTGTCCTTCTTTATGGCTGCATAATATTCCACTGTGTATATGTACCACATTTTCTTTATCCAGTTCAACTTTGATGGGCAACATGGTTGTTTCCATGATTTTGCTATTGTGAATAGAGAGCTGCAACAAACATACATGTGCAGGTATCTTTTTTGTAGACTGATTTGAGTTCCTTCGGGTATCTTCCCAATAGGGGAATTGCTGGATCATATGGAAGGTCAATTTCTAGTTCTTTCAGAAATCACCACCCTGTCTTCCAAAGAGGTTGCACTAGTTTGCATTCCCACTAGCAGTGTAGAAGCATTCCTTTTTCTCCACATCCTCACCAGCATCTGTTGTTTGTTTTATTAATGATGGCCATTCTCAGAGGGGTTAGGTGGTATCTCAATGTGATTTGGATTTGCATTTCTCTGATGATGAGTGAGGCTGAGCACTTTTTCATGTGTCTGTTGGTTGCCCATATATCTTCTTCTGAGAAGTGTCTATTCATGTCTTTTGCCCATTTTTTAAAGGGGCTGTTTGTTTTTTTCCTTTTGGTGCATTTGAGTTCCTTGTAGATCCTAGATGTTAGGCCTTTGTCAGTCACACAGTTGGCAAATATCTTTTCCCATTCTGTGGACTGTCTCCCTGCTCTCTTGATGGTTTCTTTTGCTTTGCAGAAGCTCATTAGTTTGATGAGGTCCCACTTGCCTATCTTATTTCTTAAGGTATTTGCCTTTAGGGTTCTGAATAGGAATTGGTTGCCAGTTCCAATTTCCATAAGGGTGTCTCCTGCATTTTCTAAGATTCTTATAGTTTGAGGTTTTACATTTAGGTCTTTGATCCATTTAGAGTTAATTTTTGTATATGGTGATAGGTAGGGGTCCTGTTTCAATCTTCTGCATGTGGTCAGCCAGTTTTCCCAGCACCATTTACTGAATAGGTTCTCCTCTCCCCAGTGGTTGTTGTTGGAGGCTTTGTCAAAGATGAGTTGGTCGAGGAATTGAGGCTTTGCTTCCGGAATCTCTAACCTGTTCCATTGGTCTATGTGCCTGTTCTTGTACCAATACCAGGATGTTTTGATTACTTTAGCCTTACAGTAAAGTTTGAAGTCTGGAAGTGTGACATCTCCTGCTTTGTTTATTTTGCTAAGGATTGTTTTGGCTATTCGTGGTTGTTTATGTTTCCATAGGAATTTCTGTATTGTGATTTCCAGGTCTGTGAAGGATTATATTGGTAACTTAATGGGTATTGCTTTAAATCTGTAGATTGCCTTTGGTAGGTTGGACATTTTAACAATGTTGATTCTTCCTGTCCATGAGCATGAAATATTTTTCCATTTGCTTGTGTCTTCTTGAATTTCTTTGAGCAGTGTTTTTTAGTTCTAATAGTAAATTTCTTTCACTTCTCTGGTTAGGAATATGCTGAGGTATTTCATTTTTTGTGTGGCTATTGTGAATGGGATTGTGCTTTTTATTTGAGTCTCTGCCTGAAAGCAGGATTTACTGAGAGGACAGAGAAACTTCCACAGTGGGAGGAACCTGAAGGTGTTGCCCCTATTTTTATTTTTGAGTCAGTGTCTCACGCCATTGCCCAGGCTAGAGTGTAGTAACGTATTAGTGCTCACTACAGCCTCAACCTCCTTGGCTCAAGCTATCCTCCCACCTCAGCCTCCCAAGAGGCTGGGACTACATGTGTTTGGGGCACTACATGCAAAGTTTACAAGGTGATTTTGAGCAGTCAAGACCCTAAACAAAGCCGTAAAGCAGAAACAGTGTATTATTGAAACTTCCCATGTCTCTAGAGGTCTGCTTGTCACTCTGCCCTTTCCCAGGCAGCCCCTTCCAAACCAGTAGCTCACTTAGCTAAGCGCTAACTGGTAAGCGTGAGGTGTTAGCTGCTGATAAGCTTCAAATGTGACCTCTTCTCAGTCATGCTCATTTTCTCCCGTGGTCTAAAATGACCAAGAAAGAAGGGCATGGTGGCTCACGCCTGTAGTCCCAGTGATTTGGGGGCCTGAAGTAGAAAGATCTCTTGAGTCTAGGAGTTTTGAGACCAGACTAGGTGACAGAATGGGACTAGGTCTATTTATTTTCTAAATAAATAAATACAAAATTAAAGAAGAAGACAGAAGGAAGGAAGGAAGAAAGGAAAGAAGGAAGGGGAAGAAAGAAAAAGAAAGAAAGAAAGGGCTGGGAAGTGGAGCCTCATGTCTATGATCCCAGCACTTTGGGAGGCCAAGGTGGGAGGATCACTTGAGCCCAGGAATTTGAGACCAGCCTGGGTAACATAGCCAGACCTCATCTCTATAAATTTTTTTAAAAAATTACCTGAGTGTGGTGGTGGGTGCCTATAGACTCAGCTACTTGGGAGGCTGAGGTGGAAGGATCACTTGAGCCCAAGAGGTAGAGGCTGCAGTGACCCATGATCATGCCACTGCATTTCAGCCTGGGTGACAGAGTGAGACCTTGACTTTAAAAAAAAAAAGGAAGGAAAGAAAGAAAAGTAACAAAAAGAGGAAGGAAGGAAGGTAGGTAGGTAGGTGGGACCAGACAGAGTGGCAGCTGTTGCATGTGTATGCCATTGTCTGCCCAGGGCCTGGGGCCATGCAGGGCTGTCAAGCCCACAATGTCCATGGCTGTTCACATTCGCCAACACCCTTCACCTTGCAGATCTTCTTTTTTTTTGAGTTGGAGTCTCACTCTCTCACCCAGACTGGAGTGCAGTGGCCTCTCCTGGCCACCGCAGCCTCGACCTGTTGGGCTCTGGCAATCCTTCCACCTCAGCCTTCCAAGTAGCTGGAACTACAGGTGTGCGCTACCACACCCGGCTCAGAGGAAGAACTTTTTGGCAAAAACCTTGCCAAGAACTCCTTGTTCAATGGTAAGTTCAAATCCCTACTGCATTCTATATTACTGTTCCAGACTCCCAGAGTGGAGACATTCAGGAAGAAAAAAACCCCACATGCAAAACTTTTACATAGTGAAGAGCTCCAATCTAACTTAGTTCAAACACTTGCGGCCCAGGCACACCTAGACAGAGACGAGGAGAGCGTCACTTCATTGCTGTGCCAGGAGCTCTAATTAGCATTGGAAATAGCTGCCCAGCTAGCGGGGGTCTAGCATGCTCAGATGCCCATCAAGGTGGCGATGGACAATGTGTTAGACACCATTAAAATACACACAGTGACCCACACATGCACAACCTATTCCTACTGTTAAGGACTTTTCTGGCAACCAATTACAATAGTACCAAAATAAACCATGTACACATCTCAATAACTTTCTAATGTCAATTCTGCTCAAAACAGATTTCCCATGACCACAGGCTTCACCAAGTGATAGAAGCTGAAGTAGACAGACAACTAAGACACGCCTCCTTTCAAAGATACTTGTGGTAAACTGGCGAACATTGACACAAAACCACCAATCACAGCACAGAGTGTTTTGTGCCGGGAGAGCAGATATAACCCAGCCATGCATGAAGAGAGTGTGAAGGTAACAAAGATGGCTTCCTAAAGGAAATGTTGCAAGAGTAAGTGGGACTTTGAACAAAGGCCTCCCTTCTTTGGCAGAAAGGGTTCTACAATGGAAACTCAACCCAAACGAGGGCCAACGTTGGGCAGTAGGGATACTGGCTCCATTCTATCTACCCCACTACTCTGGCCCCCCAGTTTCCTTTGAGTCGCCCCAAAGAGATTACCAGCATGAGTAGACAGAGAGGTGGAATCCCCTTTCTCAAGCTTTCTATTTATTTGTTGCAGCCAAGCAGTTAATTAATTTTGGGAGTTTCTAAAGAGTGATTCTAGCATTCCCATCCAAATCAATGAAGCAAATATTTACTGAGGTTGTTTTCCAGAGTGTTCAAGTTCATTCTTTCTTGTTTTAACACTGAAAAGGGTGTCTTTGAGACCAGCAGCTTAGGAGGGCTGCTTAGGCATTTGCTGGTTGCCATTTTTAGTAGCTCAGCTGTAACTAAGGATTTTGACCACCAACTGAACTTTCAGCACTACTTTTACTCAAGGACCTGGTCATAAAGGCTGTTCTTGGCTCAGCGAGACCTTGTCCCACCTCCATTCCTATGGCTACTTCTCCAAACAGCCATGTCAACATTCATTCTGTTCACTCAACCCAGATCACACTTGGAGGGCATTACAACCCAACTAAAATGTTTAAAATGGGGTCAATTATAAGATGCTTGAGGAAGGTTGACACAATAAAACCTCAAGGATCAGTGCCATGGAAGAAATATGAACCCAGCACCTTTCAGTCCAAGGAAGAGAAAATTAGGGACAGCTCCTATATTCGGAACCTGAATATTTCCTCTGGATGAGGTGTACATGCAGGCATTAGACTGCCCCCAAACACCGTTTAGTTTGAGAAGATTTGCTTGAGAATTACAAGTAGATGCATCAAAAGTTAAGGAGAATGACTAAGAGTATCTTAGAGTGGAAGGAGGCTATCTTGGGGCTGAGCATATCTGTTGAAGTATGGAGCAGAACAGTATCAGTAACCACTCAGAGGTTCAAGTGCAATGGGTTCTGCGATTGTCTTCTTCAATTAAACAATCAGTATATTCACACCCTCTCCCCCTCTCCACTTCTAATTCTCCTCTTCCTGCTTTTTTCTATTCCTCTCCCTCTTTCTTTACCCTCCTCTATCACTCTACCACAGCTCCCCACTCTTTCTCCCTGACTCTTTTTTTCCCCCACACATAAAAACAGAGCATGTTTTTTGGGGAAAATTTTTTTACCCTGTCTTCGTACTCTAATCGAAAATAAATTTTAAATTGATTGAATAGATAAATGTTAAATAAGAAAATATGACAGAACTAAAAAAATAACTCCACAAGGATTCAATTCTGGTCAGAGAAGATGTATGTGAGCAATATAAAAGTGGCAGAAACCACAGATAAAAGAGACTGAGAGGGTGGCCAAAATTAACATTTTAAAAACCATCTGTGTCATAAAAAAACATAAAGAAAAGGAAAAAGCGTGAACAAACCAAAGAGGTTTGTTTTTTTTTTTGTAATTAAATGAGAAATCAGTAGCAGAATAACAAAAGAATATTTGGTAATTAAAAAATACAATAACCAAAATTAAAAGTTTACTGTTTTTATGTAATGATTTCTTTCCTTTAGGGCATGTACCCAGTAGTGAGATTGCTGGATCAAAAGGTGGCTCTGTTTTTAGTTCTTTGAGAAATCTCCACATTGTTTTCCATAGAGGTTGTACTAATTTACATTCCCACCACATTGTTAAGTGTTCTTTTTTCTCTGCATTCTCACTAACTCTGTTGTTTTGGGCTTTTTAATAATAGTCATTCTGGCTGGTATAAGATGGTATTTTATTGTTGTTTTGATTTGTATTTCTCTGATTAGTGATGTTGAATTTTTTATATGCTTTTTGACCATTTGAATGTCTTTGAAAAATGTCTGTTCATGTTATTTCCCTATTTTTTTTTTTGTTGAGGTCTGATTATGACCCGCTACAGGCTTGACTTACTGAGCCCAGGCAATCCGTCCTCAGCCTCCCAAGTATCTGTCACCCTGACTCTTATTCTTTATGGGTCTCATTTTCCAGTGGCATTTGCTAGGTATTATTGAATTTGCCTTTACCACTCAATCACATCCTTATCTACTTCACCAAGAAGATCAGACCCAGCCCCCAAATCAGAACTCCTAGGTTATTACAGTCAAATTCCAACCAAGAAGCTCGAGGAGATAACCTAGAAAAGAGAGTTTTGCAAAAGCCACCCTGGGATGGATGAATTGACTAAATAAAAAAGAAATGTTACTTTCTTATAGATGAACCAAATAAAATTTGGATGACTAAAAAGATAGGATGACCAGATGGAGAGGTGAATTGCTGGCTCCAGTCTATGGTCTTCCGTATTCTGGAAAACAAATCTCCATATCCAATAGTCTCTTATGTGATCACTGTATAGATTCCACTGCTTTCATTTTTTCATCAATAATTTCCTCCTCTTACAGTAGCCTGATGAAACACCATCCTACTAAGTCCTATGTTCACATCTAGTTTTTATCTCTTTTTTGCTGTTCTTAATGGCAACCAGTGGTCATCAACCTGAAGTTGTTTCCTCTCTTGGCTTCTGCATCAAAGTCATTCTCTCTCTCTCTCTCTCTCTCTCTCTCTCTTTCTCTCTCTCTCTCTCTCTCTCTCTCTCTCTCTCTCTCTCTCTCTCACACACACACACACACACACACACACAAACACAGACACTTTCAGTCAGTATGGTGAATTGGACTGATAGATAAATATCCACTCTATTATTTTAAATACAGATAAATTTTGAACTATTACCAGCTTTAATACATATATAATACATTGAAGTAACCCAGAAATATAGTGAATCTCAATGCCAGAACAGGAGCTGAAACATAAATCACTCACAGGGGTGTCATTCTATACCACTGAAGTATCATTCAAAGATGGAAGGAAATAAAGACATCTTCAGACACTCAAGGATTTAGAGTTTGCTATCTATCGATTATCAGTCGAAGTATTACTAAATGATGCACAAGAAAGAAATTAAAGTTAAAGGAAGGTATGGTATGCAAAGAGTAATAATCAGTAAATGAATTGTTAACAAAATTGTTGGGAAATCTAAATAAGATTTAAAAATTTAGAAAGGAGCTATTTTGAAAGAAGGAATAAAGAAAATTCAACCCATCCAAAAGAAGACTGGAAAGGTAAAATATATATAATAAATAGAAATCACTAAATAATATGGAAAGCATAAGTCCAAATATATTAATATTAATAAATAGAAATCACTAAATAAGATGGAAAGCATAAGTCCAAATATATTAATATTCATGATATCCATAATGACACTCAATGAGCAACATAAAGAAAAAAGCAATAAAGAAAAAAGGAAATACTCATAAGAGTCACAATGTAAGAAAACTGATATAAAAAGTTAAAAGATAAAGGTAGGAGAAAATATATACAGGCAACTAATAATAACAATTTAAATAATGTATAATTGTAATATTAGATAATAGGGAATTTAAGGAAACAAATATTATTAGAATTAAAGAAGAGCACCATATGTTGAGTAGGAAGAAAGAAAGTTAAAAAAAAAAAAAAAAAAAACCTCCAGAATATATAATCTATTTGGAACCAATAAAATAACATTAAAATTTATGAAGTAGAAATCAGCTAAATTGCAAGGAAAAATCTTTCTCAAAATTGCTAGACAGAATCTGGCATGATGGTTCACACCTATAATTGTAGCACTTTGTGAGGTAGAGGCAGGAGGACTGGATGAACCCAGGAGTTTGATACCAGTCTAGGCAACATAATAAGACATCATCTTTACTAAACAAACAAACAAACAAACAAACAAATAAATATGCTGGGCGTTGTGGCATGCACCTGTATTTCCAGCTACTCAGGAGCCTGAGGTAGAAGGATTGCCTGAGCCCAGGAGGTTGAGGCTGTGGTGAGCTATGATTGTGTAACTACACTCCAGGTTGGGCAACAGAGTGAGACCCCCAACTAGAAACAACAACAACAAAAAACTGCTAGAGTGAGGTAAATGGTCATTATATCTACAACTCACTCTCAAGTTATTCAGAAAATAGACTAGATCTTGATCTAAACCTAGATATAATTAATAATAAAGAGTGATAAAATGTTGACATCTTGGGAAACTATGTGAGGGAATATGAAAATTTTGTGTACTATTTTTGCAATCATATTATAAATATGAAATAAAAATGTTTAAGTTTAGCTGGGCTCAGTGGCTCAGCCTGTAATCCCATGCTTTGGGACGCCGAGGTGAGTGAATTGCCTGAACCCGTGGGTTCAAGACCCACCTGGGCAACTTGGCGA
>NW_007260479.1:21774-43167 GCF_000164805.1 Carlito syrichta
GCAACTTGGCGAGACCTCATCTCTACAATAAATCAAAAAATTAGCCAGACGTGGTAGCATGCGCCTGTAGTTCCAGCTACTTGGAAGGCTGAGGCAGTAGGATCTCTGGAGCCCAGCAGGTCGAGGGTGCAGTGGCTGAGAGCAGCCACTGCACTCCGGTCTGGTCAACTGAGTGAGACTCCAACTCAAAAAAAAAAAAAGTTTACGTTTAAAAAAAACCAATGCTGATTCTACACTGACTTCATTAATCAGAAGTCCTGACTTAATAATCTGGAATGACATCTCAGCAACAGTATTTATATAAAGCTTTCAGGTGATTCTGATCTTTTAAAAACTCTGATAAATCGAGCATACCAATAAGGAGTAATAAATAAGGAAAAGTTTTGAAAGGTACAATTATCACGCATAATCTAATAGCTATTTGGGTAGGCAGCTCAGTTAGAAAAAAGGGTAAGATAAATGGGCACTTCACAAAAGTGGGTAATTGTCAGTAAATGTATAAAAAAAAGGTTAAACTTTGTTAGTCATCTGGCAGATTCAAATTAAAACCATAATGAGAGATGACTGCACCACCCACCAGAATAGTGAATGCAGAAGAGATAATATGAAGTGCTGGGGAGCAACTAGAACTCTCATACGCCACTGAAGGTAGTATAAGTTGGTGTGCCTGCTTTGGAAAACTGCTTAATGGTATCTACTAATGCTAGTTCTATGCTTGAGACTGGGTAATTTATAGAGAATGCCCTATGAAGCAACAATTCTACTCCTAGGTGTACCCCCAACAGAAATGTATGCTTATGTTCATCAAGACACATATATAACAATGCCCATGGCAGCACTATTTATAGTAGTCAAAAATGAAATGAGTGGAGTGGGGAGGAGCCTGAAATATTCAACAGTAAATTGTGTCTAAAAATCATGGTAAATATATATAATAGAATACCATATATCAATGACAATAAAGAATCTACAGTTATATGTAACAGTGTGGATAAAATTTAAAGAGAGAATATTGAATCAAATATAGCACACACAAAAGAATAAGTATTTCATGATCTCATTTGCACAGTGCTCCAAGTCCAGTAAAATCAGTCAATGGCGTCAGAAGTCAAAACAGCAGCTATCTTGAGAGGGAATAGTCGTTAAGAAGCGGCAGGAGGGGGATATTAATGATCTGGGTGCTGAATATGTGGGTGTATTCATTTTATGAAAATTCATCAAACAATGCACTTCTGATGTATGTACTTCTCTCTAGATACTATACTTCAATAAAATGCCCACTTAAAAGATAAAGCACTTATCAATTTAGCTTTCTGCTGCTAGTTTAAAAAGTGACTTAAGAGTATCCAACCTAAAAAGTTAGGGAAATGATACTATATAGGTGGGTGAGGACATTAATTATAAAAACCAGGGTATTTTTTTCTAGGAAAAATAATAGCTATGAAGAGGACTTGCATTCAAGAATAGAGGCTGTAATGAAGACAACATGGTATCGGAACAAGAATATTCAAATAGATCCATACAGCAGAATTGAGAGCACAGAAACAAACCTATACATATACAATTACTGGATTTATGATGAGGCACCTTTCAATTCAGTGAGGAAAGAATGATCCTTTTAGTAAATGGTCCTGGGACAATCATTTATCTCTATGGGAAAAATGAACTTTGATACCTACTTAATACTACACACAAAAATGCATTTAAACTAAGTTCTAGATCTTAATGTGAAAGGTAAAACACTGAAGCTTCTAGAATAAAGCATAAAAGAGCATTTTCACGACCACAGGAGTGGTCAAATATTTCTTAAGTGAAAAGAGCATTTTCATGACCACAGAGGTGGTCAAATATTTCTTAAGTGAAACACAAAAGGTGGTAACCATTAAAAATAAGGTTGATCAATTAAATTACATCAAAATTAAGAAACTTCTCTTCACCAAAAGATACCATTAAGAGAGTGAAAAGGCAAATCACAGACTGAGATGTTCATAAAACATATACCCAACACTAATGTCCAGAATATGTAGTGGAAATCTTCAAACAAGAGAAACAATCTCATTTTTTAGATGAGCAAAAGATTTAAACATGTGATGTCTTAGTCTGTTTTATGTTGCATAACAGAATACTTGAGGCTGGGTAATTTATAGAGAAAAGAGGTTTATTTAACTCATGATTCCTCAGGCTGTGAAGCTCAAGGGCATGGCCTGGCTCCTGGCAAAAGCTTTCATGCTGTGGACAAGGTCAAAAGGGAAGCAGACATGTCCAAAGAGAGGCAAAACACTAGGAGCATCCTAGTTTTATAAAAACTCACTCTTGTGGACACTAACCCATCCTTCAGAATGAACTGAGCCTCCTGAGTGCAAGAACTCTCTCACTACCTCAAGATCCATCCCCATAGCCTAAACACCTCCCACAAAGACCTGCCTCCTAACAACACCACATTCAGGATCAAATTTTAACATGAGTTTTGATGGGGAAAAACAAACCATGTGCAAGCCATAGAAGGTACTTTGCAAAAGAGAATACCCAAACAGCCAATAAGCAAATAAAATTATTTAACATCAGTATGCATCAGAGATACAAGTCCAGATCACAGTGAAATGCTATTATACACCCACCTGAATAGCTCAAATTAAAAGGGCAGAAAGGATAAGTGTTGACAAAGATATTGAGTAACTTGTACACTCATACTTCATTAGTGGGAATTTAAGTTAGTGCAGCCATTTGAAAAACTGTTTGGCAATATCTACTATGGCTAAGCTATGCTCACCCTGAGACCTAACAGTCCTACTGGCTATGTAGTCTAAGAAATAAGATTGCTGCCTAAAAGAATGTACAAAAATGTCCACAACAGCTTAATTCCAAATACCTCCAAATTGGAAACAACCCAAATATCTACCAGTAGTGAGATGAATAAAAAAATGGAAAATGTATACAATAGAAAAACACACAGCAATAAAAAATAAATACAGCTACACATGACACGAATAATTTTACAGACATGTGAGATAAGCAAAAGATCCCATCCCAGTGCTAAAGATCCCACCCTGTATGATCCCATTCACATGAATGTCAAGAACAAACTAGTATATGGCGATAGAGTCATTACGATCATTTTGTCTGAGGGAGTCACTGGTATTAACAGGGAAGGGACATTATTAGGGAGTGTTAGGGATCTTCAATGATGTAAATATTTTATATTTTGATCTGAGTGGTCAGACATATACCTATCTGTGCATGTGTGTTTGTGTTGTACAAAAATGCACTTGAAATCTTATATAATTGAAATTTGTGCTTTTTGTATATATGCTATGTCTCAATAAAAAATTGAAGGAGGCTGGGCACAGTGGCTCATACCTGTAATCCCAGAACTTTGGGAGTTCACGGAAGGATTGCTTGAACCCTGGAGTTAGAGACCAACTTGGGCAACATAGCAAGACTTCATCTCTACCAAAAATCAAAAATAAGCTGGGGCAGGGTGGCATGTGCCTGTATTCCTAGCTACTCAGAAGGCTGAGGTGAAAGGATCGTCTGAGCCCAGGAGGTCAAGGCTGCCGTGAGCCGTGATCATGCCACTGCACTCCAGCCTGGGTGACAGTGAGACTGACACACACACACACACACACACACACACACACACACAGAAAGAAAGAAAAAAAAAGTCTTTGAGATAGGAAATTGCCTCATCCTACTTGTTACACCAAAGGAAAGTGCGATTCTATTCTAGATTTCAATAAATGTGAAGGAAAAATGGAAAAATTTTCTGAAAAAAATATAGTGGAGCAAGGAACTGAAAAAATTTATTTTAAACTCCATTTGTGTAACTTGTCTCTGGCCAACTTCCACACACATGCTGTTCCAGAACTTGTGGAAACTCTTGTAATCTACTCACTAGGTGTTGCAAATCATGAAGTTTCAACAGCACGGCTTCAGCTCAGTGAGAGTAAACTGAGTCCCAAAGAAAAATGAGCCTCTTCAGGGAGAAATCCATAGGGAAACAAAGGAAATGTCAGAATCCAGTGGCATTTTGTTTTATGGTTGGTAGTACTTGGTGGGCAGGGAGGGAAGTCTTCCAGATATCCTCCATTCTTTCTGATGCCTGTCCTAGCCAAGATGGTGACCAGAGGCATCTCCAGACATTCTGAGAGAGTTAGGTGGAAGAGCCCCCATCCTGCGATAAAAGACACATTTGAGAGGACTTCCAGCAAGATGGCGACAGGGCAGCTTGGTCTGTGAGACTCTCCACAGACTCTGGTTCTCTCCCCGGAGGCTGCAGATCCCATCGTCGGCAGCCTGCTCTTTACATGGAGCTTGGCCGTAGACTTCGCTGAGGTGTCATGGCGGTCTGGGCAGCTACTGTGGCTGCAGCTGCAACCGCGGCAGCCATTCCACATCACACCGCCAGTGCCTGAGGCAAGCCGCCGCCGCCTCCGAGGCAGCCATTACACATCGCACCGCCTGTACCTGAGGTGAGTCACCACCATCACTGCCCAGGTAGCCATTCCACATCGCACTGCCAGTTCCTGAGGTGAGCCGCAGCCGCTGCTGCTGCTGCCGCCACCAAGGCAGCCATTACACATCGCATGGCCCGTGTCTGAGGCAACCCATGACTTCAGACCTTGAAGCCCCTGTGAGCAACATCTGCTGAGGTCTACTACCACCGTGACATCCTGCCAGGCCGTGGGTCTCCTCCCGTGTGCCTTGAGGCAACATCTCCCTCCTCTTAGGGGCAGGCAAGCAGCTGAGATAAAGACCATCTGGAGCAAGGGATAACACCACCTGCTGGCGATTCAAGGTAACAACACCGAAAGGGGTAAAATGGAAGCCTGACAGACACAGGCCAGATCCGAGTGGTGAATGGGGCAGTAGTGAACTGAGTGACCCTAACTGTGAACAAACTTACCAGCCTGAAAAGACAGCTAGAAATCAGAGCTGAAAGGACATTCGACTTAAATGAAAAGTCTCAGAATGTGCTTGATTCGTTCTGTTAGTCTACTGACTTGATTCTATTCCTTCTGTTTTGTTCGCCCTCCCCTTTCTTTTATTTTTTCTCCTCCTTTTCCCTTCCTTTATTTTCTTCTCTCTGTAAGCCATATCTTTGTATGGAGGAATAGCACACCAATAAGGAGGTTGGTAAGCTTGTATGTTAGCAACATTGTATGTTTTAGGTTTTTTTTGTATGGGAGTTGGTTAGTTTGTAGTCGTGGTCTATTGTTTTTATATGTTTCAATTTTTGTCTCTCTCTCCAGTTGTTGGTACACTCATCTGTTTTCACCTTTACTCCTCTCTCTCCACCACCCTCTTCCCCACACTGTCTGCTCCATTCTCGTCCCTCTGTTAACCTCATTTTATTTCAGGGAGTAAACCTACAACCCCACTGCATGGACAGATTCCAAGGCAGTGAGAAGTGAGTTTCAGATTATACATACACCTGTCAGTGGATACCAGGACCTGCAGATAGATTTTGAATCACAGCTCCTCCTTAAGTAAATCTCAAAACTATAAAAAGGACCACCCCCAACCTACAGTGCAACTCCAGAATTGAACAAAGTAAAAGGACATACATAAAGAAGAATAGGAGATTGAACAAACAGAAGTAAAAACAACCCCTCCACCTCCTGAATAACAGAATTAAAGAAGACGGTGACGTGGGGGGAAGGAAAAAGAGGGAAGGGAAAAAAACCACACAAATGAAGAAAAATCAAAAGAAGAATATAGGTCTCACACAGACCCCTGGGAGGTCAGACGCTGAGAAAACAGACTTCGGAGCACAAACAATGAAGAGCCCCCAGAATGGTACATGAAACAAACCCAGACATCAAGACATCAATAGAGAGAATAAAAAATATTGAGGAGAGACAAGAGGAAAATAGGAAGGAGCTGATGTCAGAAATAACAGCAGTAAAGAATACCGTGATGGAAATAAATAACAAACTAATACTCATGGAAAATGGAATTAGCCAAGCAGAAGAATCTCAGAGCTCGAAGACCAAAACACAGAACTAACCCAAACTGTCAAAAACATAGAAAAGAAACTCAAAAAGACAGAACAAAACCTTCAAGAAATGAATGATTACTTCAAGAGACTGAACCTAAGAGTAATTGGCCTTCCTGAGACAGAGAGAGAAACAGAGGTCACACTGGAACAAACATTTCATGAAATCATTCAAGAAAACTTCCCTCATCTCATCAGTGATGCAAAAATTCAAATTCAAGAGATTCAGAGAACCCCTGCAAGACAACAAATGAGAAGACCAACTCCCAGACATATAATAATTCAGCTATACAAAGTAGGTATAAAAGAAAACATCCTAAAGGCAGCAAGAGAAAAAGGTCAGACTATGTACCAGGGAAGATCAATAAGAATAGCAGCAGATTTATCTACAGAAACCCTCCAGGCTAGAAGAGCTTGGAGCCCTATCTTCAAAGTTGTAAAAGATAAACAATCTCAACCAAGAATAACCTACCCAGCCAAGCTAAGCTTCATCAGTGATGACAAACTGAAATCTTTCCCAGATATCCAATCCCTAAGAACCTACGCTGCCACCAGACCACCTCTACAAGAAACACTTAAGAAAGTATTGAACACAGAAGAAAGGAAAAAAGAACAACAATGTTCTTCACAAGAGTACAGGCAAAAGATTAAAAACACACATGAACCAACTCCAGAACCAAAAGAAAGACAACACACAAACAGAAAGAACAACAACTCTGTAAGAACATTACAATAGGGATCAACTCTCACATTTCAATAATTAGCTTGAATGTGAATGGACTAAATGCACCACTGAAAAGACATAGAATGGCAAAATGGATAAAATATCACTAGGCAACAATTTATTGCCTTCAAGAGACTCACTTCATTAGAAAGGACACTCACAGACTCAAAGTAAGAGGATGGGAAACAAACTTTCAGATGAACAGAACACAAAAGAAAGGAGGCGTTGTGATCTTAATCTCAGACAAAATACTCTTTAAGCTATCAAAAATCAAAAATGTTACAGAAGGCCACTACATAATGATAAAAGGTTCAATCCATCAACAAGAAATATCCATCCTAAACATATATGCACCCAACATAGGAGCACCAACTTTCATAAAGCAGCTGCTAGGTAAACTAAAAAAAGGTATCGATGCCAACACCATCATAGCTGGGGACTTCAATACCCCACTCACAATCCAAGACAGATCATCAAGACAAAAAACCAGCAATGAGGTCCAAAACCTCAATGTGAGTCTTGATCAAATGGACTTAATTGATACCTACTCCATCCAAAGACCACAGAATATACATTCTACTCATCACCACATGGAACGTACTCTGAGATTGACCACATACTTGGCCATAAATGAAGTATAAGCAAATTTAAAAGGACCAAAATTTTACCATGCACCTTCTCGGACCACAGTGGAATAAAAATAAACATTAACACCAACAACGTCCCCCCCAAAACCCACAAAGACATGGACACTAAACAGCATGATGCTAAACAACTCCTGGGTCAATGATGAAATCAAAACAGAGATCAAAAGATACCTGGAAACAAATGAAAATGAAGAAACATCTTACCAAAATCTCTGGGAAGCCATGAAAGCTGTAGTAAGAGGGGAATTTATATCCCTACAAACACACA
The DNA here is from genome assembly GCF_000164805.1 of Carlito syrichta. Lineage (NCBI taxonomy): Eukaryota > Metazoa > Chordata > Mammalia > Primates > Tarsiidae > Carlito > Carlito syrichta. Next base: position 29,409 of record NW_007260479.1, read on the forward strand.
TGAAGAAAATGAAAGGATCACAAATTAATAGCCTAACAAGCCACCTAAAAAAGCTGGAAAAGCAAGACCACCAAAACCATAATTTCAGCAGAAGAATCCAGCTCACCAAAATAAAAGCCCAAATCCAGGACATAGAAGACAAAAAGATAATACAAAAAAATCAATAAAACAAAAAGCTGGTTCTTTCAAAGGATAAACAAGATTGATGGTCCCCTAGCTAGACTGACCAAGAAAAAGAGAGAAAAAGCCCAAAAAACACAATCAGAAACACAGATGAAGTCACATCTGACCCTGAAGGAATACAAAAGATCATTAGAGACTACTATGTACACTTGTATGGAAACAAACTTGATAACCTTAAGGAAATAGAGGACTTTCTGACATCACACAACCTGCCTAGGTTGAAACGAGAAGAAATTGAGACCCTAAATAGACCAATAACAATCAAGGAAATTTACTACGTAATGAGAAAACTACCTACAAAAAAAGCCCTGGTCCAGATGACTTTCCAGCAGAATTCTATAAGACATTTAAGGAGGAGCTTATACCAGTCCTACTGAAGGTATTCCAGGCAATTGAAAAAGATGGAATTCTCCCCAAATCATTTCACGAAGCTAACATCACATTGATACCCAAGCTAGGTAAAGACTCAACAAAGAGAGAGAACTACAGGCCAATATCTTTGATGAACATGATGCTAAAATTCTCAACAAGATCCTAGCAAACCAGATTCAACAACACATCTCAAAAATCCTCCATCATGACCCAGTAGGCTTTATACCTGGGATGCAAGGCCTGTTCAACATTTGTAAAACCATAAATGTAATTAAATACATCAATAGATGTCAAAAAAACTCCACATTATTATATCACTAGATGCAGAAAAAGCTTTTGATAAAATCCAGCAACCCTTCTTGATAAAAACCCCTCGAACATCTAGGCATACAGGCAACATACCTCAAAATAGTAAAAGTCATCTACGAGAAACCTACAGCCAGCATACTCCTAAATGGACAAAAATTGGAACTATTTCCCCTGAAAACTGGAACAAGACAAGGATGCCCACTCTCACCCCTCTTGTTCAACATAGTATTGGAAGTCCTGGCTAGAGCAATGAGATAAGAGAAGGCAATCAGGGGTATCCAAATAGGAAAAGAGGAAGTCAAGTTATCTCTCTTTGCAGATGACATGATTGTGTACCTTGAAAACCCAAGAGAATCTGTCAAAAACCTCCTTACACTGATAAAGGACTTTGGCAAAGTCTCAGGTTATAAAATAAATGTACAAAGACAATCACATTTCTTTACACCAATAATAAACAAATAGAAACCCAAATAAAAAGCAAAATTCCATTCACAATAGCCACAAAAAAAATGAGATACCTTGGCATCTTCCTAACTAGAGACGTGAAAGACCTTTACAGTGAAAACTATAAAACACTGCTCAAAGAAATCAAAGATGACACAAACAAGTGAAAAAATTTCCCATGCTCATGGATTGGAAGAATTAACATTGTGAAGATGTCCATCCTACCTAAGGCAATCTACAGATTTAATGCAATACCCATCAAATTACCAGCAACATTCTTCTCAGACCTAGAAAAAACAATACAGGAATTCATATGGAAACACAGATGACTAAGAATAGCCAGAAAAATCCTCAACAAAAAAAAACAAAGCGGGCGGTATCACATTAACAGACTACAAACTTTATTATAAAGCTACAGTAATCAAAACAGCTTGGTATTGGTACAGGAACAGGCATATAGACCAATGGAATAGAATTGAGACTCCAGAAGCTAAACCTCAATTTCTCAACCAACTCATCTTCGACAAAGCCTCCACCACCTGCCACTGGGGAGAGGAGAACCTATGCAGTAGATGGTGCTGGGAAAACTGACTGACCACATGCAGAAGACTCAAACAAGATCCCTATCTGTCCCCATACACAAAAATTAACTCTGAATGGATCAGAGACCTAAATGTAAAAGCTCAAACCATAAGAACCTTAGAAAATGCAGGGCACACCCTTATGGAAATTGGAACTTGCATCCAATTCCTGAACAAAACCCAAAACCCAGAGACCATAAGAGATAAGATAGATAAGTGGGACCTCATTAAACTGACAAGCTTCTGCAAAGCCAAAGAAACCATCAAGAGAGCAGGGAGACAGCCCACAGACTGGGAAAAAGTATTTGCCAACTCCAGGTCTGACAAAACTTAACATCTTGGATCTACAAGGAACTCAAATGTGCTGAAAAGAAAAAAACAAACAACCCCATTATAAAATGGGCAAAATATATGAACAGACACATCTCAAAGGAAGACATCCGAGCAGCCAACAGACACATGAAGAAATGTTCAACCTCACTAATGCAAATCAAGGAGATGCAAATCAAAACCATACTGAGATACCACCTAACTCCAGTCAGAAGGGCAATTATCAATTAAAAAAAAAACAGTTGCTGGAGAGGGTGTGGTGAAAAGGCAACACTCCTACAGTGTTGGTGGGAGTGCAAACTGGTGCAACCTCTGTGGAAAACAGTGTGGTGATTCCTAAAAGCTCTAAATATCAACCTCCCATATGACCCCGCAATCCTCCTACTGGGAATATACCCTGAAGAACTCAAATCACTGTATAAAAAAGATACCTGCACACGTATGTTTATCGCAGCAGTGTTCACAATAGCAAGAACCTGGAATCAACCATACTGTCCATCAAAAGAGGACTGGATTAAAAAATGTGGTACATATACACGATGGAATACTATGCAGCCATAAAAAAGAACAAAATCATGAACTTTGCAGCAACCTGGATGGAACTAGAGTCAATAATACTGAGTGACCTCTCACAGAAACAAAGATCTGAGTATCACATGTTCTCACTCATATAGCAGAACTTGAACATCCATCGTAATACTATAAAAAATAGACGGACAAGCCGGGCTCAGTGGCTCAGCCTGTAATCCCGCGCCTTTGGGAGGCTGAGGTGAGTGGATTGCCTGAGCCTGCGAGTTCAAGACCCACCTGGGCAGCGAGACCTCATCTCTACAATAAATCTAAAAATCAGCCGGGCGTGGTAGCGTGCGCCTGTAATTCCGGCCACTTTGAAGGCTGAGGCGAAAGGATCACCGGAGCCCAGCAGGCGAGGCTGTGGTGGCTGGGAGCAGCCACTGCACTCCAGTCTGGGCGACTGAGTGAGTTTCCAACTCAAAAAAAAAAAAAAAAAAAGAACGGACAGTGTTGGGAAACCATGGGGGGGAAGGGGAAGGGAGGTGGGATTAACGATCAACAGTATCTGTCTGGGGATGGGGAGACACCCCTTATCAATAAGGGTGCCTGAATGGAGCATATTTGTATACCTAACCCTTAACTGTACCCCCACAATATCAAAATAAAAAATATTGATATATGTAAAATAAGACACATTTGAGTTATGAAAATAAACAAAACAAATGAAGAAAATAAAAGTAAAGGGGCTGAACTCTGTAAATCAATTGAGAAGCCTGATTGCTCTCTGCAGTAGGCATGTCTGCATGAGCCAGTGTGGACAGAGATCCCAGGAGAGCAAAGGAGAAGATGATTCAGTCTAGAGCCAAGACAAGGCCTTCTCCAGGCTACCACTGGCCGTATCCCTCAAAATATCCTGGAGTGGGGTGGGACTGCGTGTTAGCATCTCCATAATCACCACCATCACCATCACCATCATTATCATTAAGAACTAGCTGTGCTAAATGTTTATCAAACATTTCCCGTTTATTTTGCAATAGTCCTTCACATAATAATAGTGCTATTATTATCCTTATTTCACATACGAGAAAACCGAGGCTTAGAGAAGTAAAGTAACTTGCTTGAGGCCAACCTAGCTAGTTGACACGAGAGCAACCTCCTGTTTATGGGTGTCTGATCTATTGCTGCAACCCACCGGCAGGAACTCCCGGTCCAGCCCAGTGGAGGTGTGGACATCCGGGCTGTGGCTGGGTTGGGATTCTGAGATGAAGGCAGGAAGCTAACAGGGGCGGTGAGGGCATGTTCGTGCCCTCTACAATCTGGTTATTCAAGGTCACCGGGCTGGTTAGTAGCAGAGCTGGACTAGAACCGCTTCATTGCTGTACCCTGGACTTTGATAAAAGAAGAGAAATCGGTGAGTTTGGCATCGTAAGCTTGAGTTTTAAATTGATTGCCCCTGCAGTGAGTACAAAAATGGAGTGGGAAGAGGAGGTGGGGAAGGTCCTTGGGGGGATGGGGGAGAAGGAATCGAGAATGGGAGGTGGCCCTGATTTCCAACCGATGCTACCTCAAGTTAGTTGATAACACTGAAAACATCAACCAAGCCTGAGGATGTAGTTCCACTCTTGGGTTAAAAGGAAGAGATGGTCCCAATTAAATGCTGCTATTCCAGAAGAAAATGCATTGTTGTGTGAGAGAAAGATTGGGAAGGGTGTGGGCAGACAAGACAGCTCCTGCAAAGTAAATGTACCACTTGTGCTTTCTCAGCCTCCTCTATGGCTGCCTCTAGCTTGGGAAACCACAGAGTCCCTGCCTTGTGGCTTTCTGGCATTCCCCAAGCCTCTCTCCAAACTCTGGATGTGCTGGTGTGGAACTCAGCCTGGTGAAGTGACTTGAAGAAAACCAAAATATGGATATAAGGTGGTTACCAAGTCAACCTGCACTTTTTTCCTGAATATCTGCCAGTTGTTTGCTATCCATCACTCAGCTCCTGGATGAATTCACAACAGACCTATTTCTATCCTCCACGTTGGGAGTGGAGAGTAGATTTCAATGCAAAAGTTGTTTATCTTAATAGGCTTTATTTTTTGGATCACTTTGGGGTTCATAGCAAAATTGAGAGGAAGGTATAGAGATTTTCCGTATACTCTCTATCTACCCCCCAGGCTTCTTGATGATCAAGGCCCTCCCCCAGAGTGTTACCTTCATGGCAACTGATAAATCTACACTGACACACCATTATCACCCAGAATCTATAGTTAGTATTTGGGCTCAATTTTGGTTTTGAACACTCTATGGCTTTGGAAACTTATAAAGGTATGCACCCACCATTATCATGTCATGAAGAGGAGTTCTCCTGCCCTCACAATCCTCTGTGGTCTTTCCTCTCTCCCACCTCCCTAACCCCTGGAAAGGCAGGGAAGTGTGTGGGTGGACAAGACAGCTCCCTCAAAGTAAATGGGCCAATTGTGCATTCTTAGCCTCTCCCATGGCTGCCTCTAGCCTAGGAAATCACAGAGCCCCCTGCCTTGTGGCTTTCTGGCATTCCCCAAGCCTCTCTCCAAACTCTGGATGTGCCAGTGTGAAACTCAACCTGGTGAAGTTTGCCTTTTCCAGAATGCCACATAGTTGGAGTCATTCAATTTGTAGCCTTTTCAGATTGACTTCCTTCACTTATAATATGCATTTAAGTTTCCTCCATGTTTTTTCATGGCTTGATAACAAACTTCCTTTTATTGTTGAATATTATTCCATCTTATGGATATTAACACAGTTTGTTTATCCACTGGTCTGTTGAAGGACATCTGAGTTGCTTCCAAGTTTTGACAATTGAGAACAAAATTGCTATAAGCATCTATATGCAGGTTTTTGTGTAGATATAAATTTTCAGCTCCTTTGAGTAAATACCAGCAAGCCTGATTGCTGGCTTGTATGGTAAGAGTATGTTTAGCTTTGGAAGAAACTGTCAAATTGTCTTCCAAAGTGAGTATACTATTTTGTATTCTCACTAGGAATCACATGCTTATTTGCCATCTGCATACCGTATCTTCTCCGGTGAGGTGTCTGTTAGGTCTTCGACCTATTTTTTAATTGGGTTGTTTGTTTACTTACTGTTGGGTGTTAAGAATTCTTGGGGCCAGGCTCGGTGGCTCTGCCTGTAATCCCAGCACTTTGGGAAGCTGAGGCTAGTGGATTGCCTGAGTCTGTGGGTTCGAGACCAGCCCAGGCAACTTGGCAAGACTTTGTCTCTACAATAAATCCAAAATTAACTGGGTGTGGTAGCATGCGCCTGTAGTTCCAGCTACTTGGAAGGCTGAGGCGGAAGGATCGCAGGAGCATAGCAAGTTGACCCTGGGGTGGCGGTGAGTGTGCCACTGCACTCTAGCCTGGGTGATGGAGTGAGACTCCAACTCAAAAAAAAAAAAAAAAGAATTCTTGGTATTTTGAATACTGATTCTTTATGAGATATGTCTTTTGCAAATATTTCCTCCCTCCCTGTGACGTGTCTTTTCATTTTCTGCAGGTTTAATTTGTTAATGTGTGTATCTTACAGCAAAATGCAATCCTAGTTTTGTGATAAGGTGAAGATAGAAGGGGTGACTGTTGCTGATATAATTTAGTTTTTAAAATTACATTCAACTCATTAACTATAGTGCTTTATAAACTATAAATTCCTCCTATCTGAAGGCCCTATTCTTTGGATGAGAGACAGCCTGGATTGGAAGTGGGTAGACTCTGATATGCATCATATTCCTGCCCTTGCCCCACCACCTTCTCCCTCCCTGCCTAAGTCCCATCCTTTTCTCAAGGCCCAATTCCATCCCCACCTCCACAGTGAGGCCCTCCCCAGGGATGGACTTTTAATGTGAGTGTCTCTGTGATGAGGCCATGGATCCAGAAGTGTTGCTCCAATATTTTTTTTTTGAGTTGGAGTCTCACTCTGTTGCCCAGGCTGGAGTGCAGGGGCACCACCATGGCTAACCACAGCCTTGACCTCCTGGGCTCAAGCCAAGTCTTCTACCTCAGACTCCCAAGTAGCTGGCACAACAGGAGTGTACCACCACACCTGGCTATTTTTTTATTTTTATTTTTTTGTAGCGACGAGGTCTCATTATGTTGCCCAGGCTAGTCTCTAACTCCTGGGTTCAAGCAATACTCTCACCTCAGCCTCCCAAATTGCTGGGATTATAGGTATGAGCCACCATGTCTGGTGGTACTTTTTTTTTTTTTTACAGTGACCCCTATCTTTCTAACTGATCACTCAGTGACCTTGGGATTATAAACACTAAAGCAAGCACAGGCACTACAATCCCCCAGTATTTCTGTTCCAAGTGGCCAGGACTTTCAAAAACCAGAACTTTCAAAATCCAAAAACTTTGGAATTTATGGACCCTTAAAAATATATTACAGACTACTAGAGGACTATGAACTGCAGTTTGAAAAACATTGTCCTAGATTGCATTTTAAAAACCCCATTAGCAGTAGGGATTACAGTAGAACTACAATCATGTGCTGCATAATGATGGAGAGACATTTGGAGGAATGCTTTGTCAGGCACTCTTGTCATCTGAACATCACAGTGTACTCACATAAACCTAGATGACATAGCCTACTACACACCTAGGCTCTATGGTACAACCTTTTTGCTCCTAGGCTGCAAACCTATATGGCAAGTTGCTGTTCTGAAGACTGTAGGCATTGTAACACAAAAGTATTTTTGCATCCAAGCATAGAAAAGGCACTGCAAAAATATGGTATTATAAATTTATGCGACCACTGTCATATATGCAGTCCATCATTGATGGAAACTTTGTTATGTGGTACATGATTGTAAATAGTGTGTTAGGTGATATGTTTCGATAGAAGATAATGTGACTGGTGTCCCAGGAGCTGTGCAGTGGGTGTCCCTAGGTCCCCCCTACTCTATTTAGCCTCTGCGTGGGGTCAAACATCTTCTTGTGGTGACACCTTCATCTGCAGAAGCACTTTCTTTATGCTTTCCCCTTTTTTACACTTTCCACAGCACTCAAATTAGAGCAAAAACTCTCCCATGTAATTTCACATAAGGAAGTAAAAATAAACTAAGGCCATATTGAGATGTGGGCCTGATGAGAGGGGACTTTGTCTTACCTTCAAGCTTGAGGTCTTCATTGTAGTAATAAAAACAATTTTATCTTTCCCAGATTATTGCATTTAGCAACAATTTTATGCCTGTCTAGGGAAAAACCAACTAAGGAAAAAGCATTTCTCCCAATATTTATGCAAGTTCTCTATGTCCAGTTACCTTATTTAGCATCTAGCTTTCACTGACCTCTCAGCAGAGGGATCATAGAATCAGACTAGAGTCCTTAACCCCACATGCCAAGCATGAGCACTTCCAGGAATTCACCAGTCAGCACATTACACTGTAGGAAAGGGAGAAAAAGTGTTGTCTTGGGAAATGTGTTTGCTGGTCAACAAAATGCCACTACAACAGCCATGTTCAGACCCTATGGCTACCTATCCCATCTGTGTCAAAACCAGCTACTCTTCTGTGCAACTATGTATTAACTTTTTTTTTTTTTGAGTTGGAGTCTCACTCTGTTGCCCAGACTGGAGTGCAGTGGCCGCTCCCGGCCACCGCAGCCTCAACCTGCTGGGCTCCGGCGATCCTTCCATCTCAGCCTTCTGTGTATTAACATTTAAACACATACTTACGCACATTCATGCTTAGACTTTCTAAGTCAGAATTCATAAGATGAGACAAGACACAAACACTCTTTCAAAATCTTTCCCAAAGACCTAGATGATTGAGGCACTTGAGAGAATCTTTATGGTAGAATTAAATAGTGTTTTGGGTGCTATTAACTAAAAGTCTTTGATCCTCTGTGTTGTAGCTGAAGAGACTTGGGTAGGCTTTCCATAAAGGTGCTGTATTGTTTCGATATACTTCATGACAATTAGCAAGCCAACTCCTTCTGATTTCTCTCTCCAACATAAATGTTCAAACACACGAGGATGGCATGTGTGGGGAGTTGTGTCTGATCCTGATGTCTGGGGTAAAGGTCAGGGAGATGACAGCATGACAAGAAACTCAGCTCCCTGGCCAGGGATGGAGCAGTTCCATGCAAGTGCCTTCATGTAACACTCCAGGCACAACTTAGGGAATGAGCCAACCAGATAAATCTCTGCCTTGAGAAATGAGGAAGTGGGGATCCCTGGCTCAAGTTAAAAGGATGGTGGGACAAAAACTGCTATGGTTTGAATGTTCCCCTCCAAAACTCACGTTGAAAGTTAATGACCAATGTAGTGTTATTGGGAGGCGGGGCCTTGAACGGTCATGAAAACTCTGCTTTCATAAATGGATTAATTATCATGGAGTGAATTAATTATGGGGGGAAAGAGATACTGATGAAAAGATTAGTTTGGACCTGTTTCCTCTGTCTTGACTACTGGTTTGCCTACCTGCCCTTCCACCATGGATGATGCAGCATGAAGGGCCTCATCAGACACAGTGCCATGTTCTTGGACTTCCCAGCCTCCAGAATCATAAGCCAAATAAACTTATTTTCTTTATAAATGATCCAGGCTGTGGCATTCTGTAATAGCAGAAAATGGGAGGAAAATGGTAGTTGGGAGAACAGCTTGGCTGCATTGCATCCTGCTGAGCAAACATGTCAATCATTATTCTAAATCCTGATGATGGGAAATAGAAAAATGATACAAGTTTGGGAGTGGTTAAAGTAGTAGAGAAATTGGACTAAAAAAGACAGTACTCCTACTGCTTATATGTCCCAATTACATCCAAACGTTGAATGTAAATTAGATGATCAAATGACATATCTGGCAATAAACAGCTTTAGGCTTTTTCACTTTTAAAATAAATTCTCAGTCTATAATAAATGCCTTTGGAAAGATTATTACACATTGCAGAATAAATTCTCACATAATAGTCAATATGTTCAGTATTCATTTTTTTCATCATAAAACCAATACACAAGAAAATGGGTAATAAGAAAAAGTGGCTGGGTATGGTGGCTCCTGCCTGTGATCTCAGGACTTTGGGAGCTGGAAGTGGGAGAATCATGTTAGCCCAGGAGTTCAAGACCAGACTAGGCAACATAGTGAGACCCGTGTCTACAACAAATTAAAAAATTAGCTGTGTGGGGTAGTGTGCATCTGTACGCATCAGCTACTTGGGAGATTGAAGCAAGAGGACTGCTTGAGCCCAGGAGTTTGAGGCTATGGTTAACTGTGACTATGCCACTGCACTCCTGTTTGGGCACCAGAGTAAGACCCCAAATCAAAAAATAATAATAATAAGAAAGAGGAGAGAAAAATTGAAACCACACTTCCAGATCTTGAGCATTCTTGTCTCTGCCTTCCTCCTAACCAATCTGGCTATGCCCTACAGAATTGCACCAGTGCTGTTTAGAGCAGCTGTGCCAACCCAGGGCCCCAAACCAAGGGGTCTGGTGGATGTTGTGGGCACAGCCTGAGAGTTTCTCATCTCTATCATCAAGGCTGTGTCAAAGCTCTGCATGGGCCTGCCTTTCACACAGCAAGATGGGCCCCAGACTGCAGCGAACTACTGTGGCGTCTCTGAATTCCATAAAGAAAGACTTCATTGTAAAAGGAATTTTGACCCCAAATTCACATTGGCCAACTCCCTCCACTTTCCTCATTCCTTTGCATTCTTCTGTTTCTCCCTCATTCATGTTTTAAATCATGCTAACCTGCTACACTGAATGATCCTCTTGTTCTCTAAATTCTCTTTGACATTTCTCCAAGCAAAAGGTTGCCTATGACAGGGTGGTGAAGCCATCAGAGCACAGGTGGGGAAGTCAGAAATAACAGAATTTAAATCTGAACTTTGCTGTGTAACTTTGAGCAAGGCCCTCAACCTCTCTGAACCTTTGTTTCCTTACCGTTAATCCAGGGCCAATCGCTGTGAGCTCATGTGTACTCAGAGTTTAACACCTTGTCTGGCACATCATGGGCTTCAATGAATGGAGTTATTAAAGCAAAACAGAAAAAAATGCAGGTCCCTTGAGATACCTGGACTATTCACCTTTGAGCTTGGGCAGTATTGTTAGGCTTTGGCTGCATGTTAGAACATTTGGAGAGCCAGAAACTGTGGCTCATGCCCGTAATCTCAGCACTCTGGGAGGTCAAAGTCAGAGGATCACTTGAGGCCAGGATTTCAAGACCAACTTAGGCAATATAGCAAGACCCTATCTTTGCAAAACTTAAAAAAAAAAGTTAGTCGAGTGTGGTGATGAGCACTTGTAGTCCCAGTTACTTGGGAGGCTGAAGTGAGAGGATCACTTGAGCCCAGGAGTTCGAGATTACAGTGAACTATGATCACATCACTGCATTCCAGCCTGGGTGACACAGTGAGACCCTGTCTCCAAATAAATAAGCAAACAATAAAATAATGAATAATCATCTGGAGAGCTCTGTGAAACCCTGATGCCCAGGCCTCACCTCTGTCCTCACATCAGAATCTCTGGGGGTGGGACTCAGGCATCTACCTTTTGTGAAGTTCCCCTGGTGATTCCAGCATGTGGACAAAGTAAAGAAGCACTGGAGACTGGGCATGGTGACTCACACCTTTAATCCCTTTACACAATTTAGGAGGCTGAGGCAAGAGGATTGCCTGGACCCAGGGGTTCAAGACCAGCCTGGACAACATGGCAAGGCCTCATTTCTACAAAAAATTAAAAAATTTGCCAGGCATGGTGGCTTACATCTGTAGTCCCATCTACTTGGGAGGCTGAGCCAGAAAGATTGCCTGAGTCCAGCAGGTTGAGTGTGTGGTAACCATGATTGTGCCACTGTATTCCAGCTTGGGCAACAGAGTGAAATTCCAACTCAAAATAATAATAATAATATACTTTTTAAAAGAAGCACTGGAAATACAGCTGAGTGATAAACCCACTCAGGACTTCTTCTCCTCCCTACTTGATCTCCAAAAATTTTTTATAGACTAATTACAGAGGCCAGTAGGACACCACAGTGTACAGCCCAGACACAACGTGCCCAAACACCTGGCGCCCAGGAGCCAAACAGAGAGCATCTTCAACTGCAAAAGAGACCACCCCATGTGTCCCATGCTTCCCTCCCTGATACTCTTTCTGGACTAATGGAAGTGTTTGGCCTCCCTCTGCCCCGGCAGGAAGCTTGGCAGTTCTAGTCTGCTCGTTCCATAAGGCCACTGCTGTTCATTTTTGACAAAGACAGACCCTACTCCTTCTCATCTGGGCACCTCATGGTGCCCAGGGTTCTGTTTCAGACCATCGTGCTGCACTCACAGATGACCTGTGGGACATCCTGTGTGGCCTGATGCTGCCCACCTCTCCATTCAGGAAACAGACAGGGAGTTCAACAGACCCAATATTCACTGCTCCCTGCAGGCTAAGTATACGGATGACACGATTTAAAAAGGAAAAAAAAAAATCAGACTGCACTCAGGCCAAAGTGGAGCTGAAGGGTGGGATTTTCCAGAGGCCACTAGCGCCCTGCCCTCTGCTTCCTTTCTAATGCTGGCAATTTTGTCCAGCCTGTGAATCCTCAGGGAATTCCTGGATATGGAATTTAAGGAATTCTATGCCTGTGGCAGAGAATAGGGTGGGGGAAATGAGTGAGAAGAGCAGAAAAAGAGAACAGGGCCTGAGAAGTGTAAGAAGCGTATTTCAGTCTTGAGAATGAACCTGTGAAACATGGAAAACAGATAGATTAAAGGGGAGAAAGGCCAGTGCGGTGGTTCATGCCTGTAATCTCAGCACTTTGGGAGACCAATGCAAGAGGATCACTTGAGGCTAGTGAAGGGCGCAGGGAACAGTCAGAAGGGCATCTCCCGAGATGGCGCTAAACACTATATAGAACCAAACAAAGACAACAAAGGCCCTAAGCTCCGGCTTTTCCTGTGTGTGCGAAGTTTAAACCTGTGCTCAAATAACTTCTCCCTGTAGGAATACTACCTCATAGTCTCCTCCAGTAAAACCCAAAAACAGCACTAGTCAACCCCTGCTAGGACCATAAATATACCCCTCTCCCTGCATAGCTCTCTCTCTCCTTCCCTTTTTTTCTCTCTCTCTCACACTCTCTTGCCCTCTCTCCCCCTCTCTCTTTTCTCTCCTGCCTCCCTCTCTCTCACTCCCTCTCCCTCTCTCTCTCTCTCTCTCCCTCTCTCTCTCTCTCACTTTTCCTCGGTTACAGTCCCTTCCTGTAACTGCCCCTTCAATAAATCTCTTGGTTCTGGCTGGGTGTGGAGTCATTACTGGTGCTGAAATCCTTTCATTGGTGCCGTGACTTGGATTGGGATGCTCTCCTGCCCTGGTGCGGGTCTATCCTCGTAGGTGGGACCCCTGACTCGGCGCCGGTGGCCACCCCAGCCCACCCGGACCTTCCCACTGTTTTGAATGCATGAACTGCATCCACCAGCGGTCGTTGGATAGGTGAGTTCCCCAGACACGGAAGCCTAAACTTGTCCGGGACCCGCTGGAGGGAACTGACTGTTGATCATCTGGCAACCCCTCCAGCTCCCAGGCGAGGGGTAACACACCCCGCCTCGGCCTTCACAACCACCACGGACCCTAAAGGCTTCCTCTTCTCCTTTGTCTCTCTCAAACCTTAAAAACCCCCACGGCTGCCGAGCAGCAGCGGGTCCCAGGGGTCCCACCTCTGCTAACCCACAGTGGTTTCCGTAAAATTTTCTTTCTCTCCCTCTCTCTCTCCCCCCCCCAAGGAATCCCACGGCTGCCGGGCCGCAGCTGGCCCCAGGGGTCCCATGTCTGCTGGCCCACAGCAGATTCTGAAGGATTCCTATATCTGTCGGGTAACAGTAAACCTCAGAGGTTTCACATCTATTGCCCCACAGTAAGCCCTGTTCGACCGGCAGGAATTGCGACTACACTCCCTACCTGCAGCCTGGTCAAGTGCTCTCTGTCTGTTTCAAAAAATCCTAGCACTAGGTGCTTTGACCCCCCCGGTTCTCCAGGAGAACCCTGGTTGTGCCAAACCTCTGTGACGACAGACTTTGCCACAGC
>NW_007260479.1:43761-44511 GCF_000164805.1 Carlito syrichta
CTAACTCTGGCCTCCAGCCTTTCTCTTTTGTCTTTGGAGGAGGTGCCTGACTCCAGCCTCTGCCCTTCTCACCCCACTCCCCTACTTGAAAAACCCATTCAACTTTCCACATGGCTTAATAGGTCTCTTCTCAAGGGGGGTGGCTGGGGCAAAAGGATGTTAAAAAACTTTTCTTCGTTATCTTCTTATGATAAATTTCTCTCAAGTTATATCTAAACTGAGACTATATCAACCTTCCCAGACAAAAATAAAGAGATAATGTAAATAAATCCTGTTAGCTAACTACAAAAGGTAATAAACAGGCTAACTAGGACAGAATAAAAGAGGTTTTGCAAAAACCAGATAAAAATCCAGCAATGTTTCTAAGTCACCTCTCTGAGACATTGCAGCAGTTTACTAATGTTAATTTAAACTCTGTAGAAGGACAAACTCTTTTGGCTATATATTTTATCTCCTAGTCAGCAACGGGTATTAGGCGCAAACTCCAAAAAATTTAAAAAGGGCCCACAAACCCCTCAATTAGAGCTATTGGACATGGCCTTTAAAATCTTTAACAACCAAGAGGAGGAAACAATACAGGACCAGCAACATAAGCAGAAAGCACTTCAGCTTTTATCTACCACTTTAGCAGAAAAAACCACCACTGATACTCTTCCCCCCAGATGGCCAATAGCAGAAGGGGTACACAGCCCCCTTCCCAGGTTTGTTTCCAATGCCATCAAAATGGGCATATGGCCAAAGACTGTCAAG
>NW_007260479.1:45303-68711 GCF_000164805.1 Carlito syrichta
CATTCTCTTATCTGTGTGTGTCTGTCACTTTAAATCTGCTAAAAAGCTGGTTGAGTTATTATGCTTTGTTTAATGGGACATGTGGTCTTTTAAAAACTTGGTTGGCGCATATTTCTTGATGTCATTTTATGTCTCCTTTTATTTATGTGGTACTTTCTCCCAACCCATTGGTGCTGTTAAAATTTCTGCCTTTTGTTGTTAAGGTTGTGGAAAAATTGCCTGCTGCATATAAAAAGTGTTACCTGTTATCTTAAATTCTTTCCAGGAACTACTCCCCCTCCCTTCCTTAGCCTATGTTCTCCTTCATAAATTCTAAAGGGGCTCATTCTAGTCCACCTATAAAAATAAAAATAAATAATAATAATAATAATAATAATAATTTTGTAATATTTCTCTGGCAACTAAGGAAATAAATAGGCTGTTCTCGTTTTCAAATGCTAAAGGCCAGGTTAGTTAAAAGTAAGTCTGTTTCTAAAGGTTTAGGCTTTGCCTAAGATCACGATCAACTGCTTGTCCCTGTAAAAAAACTGTTGGGAAGTTTCCTAGAGTCTTGTAATGTATGCTGACTCCCTACTTTATATTGTAATACTAAGTAACACTAATGCTTGCGTTTTTTGGCTAAGCTCATTTAATTGTCCACGTCTTACGACTAAGGCTGCTGTAATTCATGAGGATTTTTGACAATTTTGCCTGTTCATAATTAGGAATATGTAAAAACAGATCATTTCACATCTTTATGGTCTGTTCAGTCTAAAGGGTTTTAAACCAGGCGTTCTTGTAGACATCATTGGAAAGTTGTAAAGCAAAAGAAAAAAGAAAATAAAAGAGAACTCCAAAATGAGCACCAGCCAGAAAAAAGGTAAATAAGTTGGCAGTTGCCACTAAAGGCAAAAGCTCCAGCCACCCAAAAGAGGCCTGATAAGGATAAACCTGCTAAGGGGATGGTATCAGCTGCTATAAATGTGGTCAATCTGGGCACCTAAAGTACAATTGTTCTTAATAGCCTAAGCCCCCAGAACTTTGTCCAATAACTGGACTAAAAAGCCACTGAAAGAGATGGTGCAGCCTCTCCCGAAGGGGGGAGAAAACAACTAGCTCAGTGATAGTGACTGTTGAGTGAAGGGGGAGGGACATGGCCCAGCACAGCACTCTGTATATCATCCACCCAGAAAATCCTTGGGTCTATATAAATGTGGCTGGTGTCTAAATCAATTTCTTAATTAATACTGAGGCTAAGTTTCTAGCCCTTGTGCTCATACTGAACTTCTTCCTCCTAAAACCTGCTCTCCAGTAAAATTCAAGGTGTTCCAAAAACTAAATGCTTCACCTAACAGTTACTAAAAGGTAAAATCAAATTATAAGTGCAAAAGGTTATCTATAAATAAATAAAAGGAAAGCAAAAAGCAAAGGAAAAATGTAAAAAAGTTGTTGATATACAAATAAGGTTTTAGCAGGATAACAGAAAAGAAAGGAATATAATATATATATATATATTTATCTAAGAGGAAATCTTATGTGGTACATTTCTGTCCTATAATAAAGTAGATAATTATGAAAAATTTTTAAAAAGGGGGTAGAGAACAAAATAAAATGGTATAAACATGCCAAAAATGGTATAAGCCATTGTCAAAACAAAATTCAATCCTCCCCCCACTGTCATTGTTACAAAAGAGCAAGTTTTTTTTCTTTTCAAAATCGTTGCACTATCATTTTGGCTAAATAAATAACTTTTACAACAGCTACTGTAATTCTGTGTTATAACATCCTTTTAAAACTTTAGTACTTAAACTCTTCAAGTTCTTAATTCAGTCTCTAGAGTGAGATAAGCAGCAAGCTCCAGGAACCACACCTAACCCACCCCCTTCTAAATTGCCTAAAGGCCAGGTAAATTAATTTCACTAACAACACCGCCAAATTGCCAACAAACTTTAAAATCTCCTTCCAGGCACAAGGATTACTATCCAACATAGGATAAGTGGCAAAATAACCTGGACTTCACTCTCTAACATATCAATTGTTATAAAAATATATCAGACATATTATAAAAAGAAAGGAAACTGTTTTCTCTTGCCAATGTTTACCTGTTTTAAATTCTCAATTTAAGCTATAACTTAACTACATGTCTCTAATGTTTTCAATCTTTCTTCAGACTTTATATCAAAGTGTCTATATTCCCTTGTTAAAGTACAACTATAGATAATTTACAAAAAAAAGTCAACTTATGTTAATAAATACATACAATTTACAGAACTTTCACCTTTCCAACATTGTTTTTTGGGCCAATAACTCTTTTCATCATCGTTTACTTAATAATCTTTGCCTATGCTCTCACTTAATGTTTTATTACATCCAAATAGCACTTGCGTAAGGTTCTGCCGTTTCCTGTTCATACCCTTAAAAATAAATAAATAAAAACATTGCTATGGCCCCATCTCAGCAAAAAATAGATACAAAAAAATAATCTATGCCCCATTTCCCAGGATTATAAAAATATGTCCAAAAACAAAAATAAAAAAATAAAAGATACCTATAAAAACCTAAAAAACTTAGCTTATTCTTAATCTTTTGGCCTCAATATAGCGATTAACAAGCATTCAGACATTCTACTAAAGGACAAACAGCAGCCTATCCCATCCCCCCTAGGCAAATCTTCAGATATAAGATCAGTCCTCAATGTCCTGTACTTCTTATGGGCAGGGACCTTCTAGCCAAATTCCAGGCATCCATCACCTTTAACCCAAGTACAGCCCTGTGACTCTTGGCCCCTTTCCTTTCTTGGTTTAATTGCCATCCTCCTTACTATATTACTCACTTGGTCAACACCTACAAATTGGCCATCCCCAGCCAAGGCTTTGTTGGCTATTGCATACCTCCTCATCATAAGTAGCTTCATTCTTATTCAGTGTCTTTTATAAACAGTCACCCCATTTTCCTGGCTCTCAACAGTCCAACAGGGAGCACGTTTTCTCAACTACTCACATCTAGACAACTTTTCTGACTGCTTCCTATGTGCAACCCTCAGTCTCCCCCATTTATGACAATACCATTCATAGAAAATCTTACCACCCCCTGCACACAAAATCCTACTGTTCATTTCCCCCCACTATCAGAAATCCCCCTGTTCACAGCTTCAACTCAACCATCACTTGTCAATGTTACCTGTGCCCCACCCGGCTTCTTCTTCTGGTGCTGTCCCTAAACATCACTTAACTTTTCTCTTAGATATGTTCTCTTCCAGGATCTCTTCCAGGTTCTCTATTTACCTCCACAGTCTACTCCAGCTGGTTACTACTGCCCTCATGCCCACTGAAGGACTGGCCAGAACAAGTCGCCATTCTACATTTACAAGGAACTTTCAAAAATCTTCACCTTCAGTGCCTACCTCTGGACCCAATTCTGACTGGTTCTGTCCCCTTTCCCCACCTCCACCCACAACGCCCACATCCAGCAGGAAGTAGCCAGAAAGAATAACAATGCCCCTTCCCAAATAAACAGAAAAGGTGGGAATGAAAGGTGCAGAGAACAGTCAGAAGCACATCCCCAAGATGGTGCTGCCTCCCAAAACAACAAAGGCCCTAAGCTCCGGCCTTTCCCCGCACGCACGAAACTTAAACCTGTGCTCAAACAACCTCTCCCTATAGGAATACTACCTCATGATCTCCTCCAATAAGACCCAAACATGGCACTGGCCAGCCCCTGCAAGGTCCATAAATACACCCCCTCCCCCTGCATAATGCTCTCTTGCTTTCTCTCTCTGTCCCTGCCACTCTCTTACTCGCTCTCTCTCTCGCTCTCTCTTCTTCCCTCTTTCTCTCTTTCTCTCACACTCTCTCGCCCTCTCTCCCTCTCTTTCCTCCTCTCTCTCTCACTCTCTCTCTGTCTCTCCCTCTCTCTCTCTCATTTTTCCTCGGTTACAGTCCCTTCCTATAACTGCCCCTTTAATAAATCTCTTGGTCTTAGCCGGGTGTGGAGTCATCACTGGCGCCAAAATCCTTTCATATTTGCTAAAGAGTGAATTTCAAATTTTTTTTTACCACAAAAAATGGTAAATGAGTGAGGTTATAAATATGTTAATTAGATTGGTTTAATCGTTCTACAATGTATACACATATCAAAACATCACATTGTACTTCATAAATATATAAAATTAGTGTTTGTCAATTAAAGTTGAATATATATATGCACAGATAAACATATGTATATATTCAGTTAAAGAATCCAGATCTATGCTTTTTTATTTTTTTATTTTTATGTATTTATTTATTTTGAATTGGAGTCTCACTCTCACCCAGACTGGAATGCAGTGGCTGCTCCTGGCCACTGCAGCCTTGACCTGCTGGGCTCTGGTGATCCTTCTGCCTCAGCCTTCCAAGTGGCCCGGAACTACAGGCACGTGCTACCACGCCCAGTTATTTTCTGATTTATTGTAGAGATGAGGTCTCGCCAACCTCAGTTCATATTCAAATGTATTTTGATTTTATAAATTAACATAGAAAAGTGCATAAGAACCCTGAGAATGATATAAAAGTCACAGTCCAACATTTCTGGTTAATTTTGTTCTAACTGAAAATTACTACAGAATTACAAGTACACCATCGGCATCTCCAAGATATACAGAGAATTAAAATGTTCATTTTGTGATGTGTTTAGTCATTCATCTGCTATTTCTTGAGTTGCTGGTGTGTGCTAGGGACCAAGTTGTCAGCACAAATAATGTGGTAAACTAACATATGTCATCATATGGGAACTAACAGAAGAGTTAAAGTTATTAAAAAATTGAATGAGAGAAATTTGTTTTCAGATTCTGAGAAAATAGATAGTAATGGTCATTACATGTTGCAAATGAAGATCATATCATGTGCTGAATTGCAGGTATGAAGAAAGAGGGTATCCTTGTAAGCTAGAAGTTACCTAGGATAATATGAAATCTGAAATGTTCTTTGAAAGGTGTATAAGGTAAAGAGCTTGGTTGAAAAATAGTAGGAAAAGTTTTATAATATTAAAAATATATTCACCAGAGAAAGAAACAATTTGCTGCAAATATTTCTTATTTGGTTTAAAATAAATTACAGATAAGAAACTGGTTATAGGAAAGACGAGGAAGCAAGCAAAACTGTTTGAACTTGGTAATTTATAGAGAAAATTTTTGAACAGTAGATAATAAGGGTGAATAATATTTTTGATAAAGTTCCTAGAGATATGCTTATTGGATGGAAGAAGAGAAAGCTTATAGGAAAACTTGTTAGGTAGTGGCCCAATTGCAATATCTTAGAACAGAACACTGTGAATATGAATTAAACCAGAATGGTGGTATAAAATAGATTTCATCCCTTATTATTTGACAAAAATCAATTTGCATACATCTGTGATGAATTATTATAGCAAAGCAAATTCTCTTGTAGGACCACAGACAAAAAACAAACCAACTTCTACGGGTTTTGATCTAGCACCATTATACCAGTCAGCAGTAAAACATTGAGTAATCTGGTCTCATTTTTTAAGACAATGCTTATCCAGAATCTGTGGATTGTCTAATAAGGATGGAGTTCTATATACCAAAAAATATTCCACAGAATATTAACTTTTTCCAAAATAATATTGATCAAAGCAAAAATTAGGGCAAGGAAAAAATAAATCATATGTCTATGTTTTTTTCTGAAATATATTTTATTTACAGTGTTGTATAAAATGGAGACAGGTTTAGATTCTCTTTAACATCATTTCTCTTAATTTTCAACAGTGACTAACACATAGATTAAACACAGAAACAAAATTTGTGTAAGATTAAAAGAATATCCACTTGTATACCTAATCCTGAATTGTACCCCACATCTTCTAATAAAATACTAAAAACAAAACAAAACAAAATTAAAAGAATATGTTAATAGCAAACTCTCACAAAAAAAGTCCTAACATTTTTCATATAGTTTTTATTCTTTTTTTATTGAGTTGGAGTCTCACTCTGTCGCCCAGACTGGAGTGCAGTGGCCACTCCCGGCCACCTCAGCCTCGACCTGCTGGGCTCCAGTGATCCTTCTGCCTCAGCCTTCCGAGTAGCTGGAATTACAGGCATGCACTACCATACCCGGCTGATGTTTTGATTTATTGGAGAGATGAGGTCTCGCTGCCCAGGCGGGTCTCGAACCCATGGGCTCAGGCAATCCACTCACCTCAGCCTCCCAAAGGCGTGGGATTACAGGCTGTGTCACCAAACCCGGCTTAGTTTTTATTCTTAATTATCTCATTACTTTAAGCAAAACACCTTTTTAATGTTGAATCCAATAAGATAAAATACTGACATACACTGGACTGTTGCAATAAAATCTACTAGTACTCAGCAACCTAGATGGAACCAGAGATCACTTTGTTAAGTGAGATAAGCCAGGTTCAGAAAGACAAATATTGCATGTTCTCACTCATATGTGAAAGTTAAAAAAGTCGATCTTATGAAAGTAGAAAGAAGAATGATGGTTACAAGAGGTTGGAAAAGGAAGTGGGGAAAGGGGATAAAGAGAATTTAATTAAGGGCTAAAAAAATATAGTTAGAAAAAATAAGTAATAGTACAGGAGATAAATTATAATTAACAATAATTTATTATATATTCAAGATAATTAGAAGAAGATTTGTAATGTTCCCAGCAAAAAGAAAAGCTAAATGAGGTGATGGATATCCCAATTACCATGATTTGATTTTTACACAGTGTATGCAGATATCAAAATACCACATGCACCCCAAAATATGTACAAATATCATATATCAATTTTTAAAAATGTAAATGTTTATCATCAAATATTTATCCAACTTGACAGTCATTTCCCAGTTGTACAGTAGATTATGTTCTAGATATGTATTTCTATTTACTGACCTGAATTTTAAAGGATAATTAGATATTTACTGAAAACTTTATTTTCCAGTTGGCTTCACTATACTTCTTTTTACAGTCTCAGATGGAATACCATTTAACTAAACCATGTATGTTAGCTTAGCTAATTTAAACAATACTGTGGTAAGAAGACTGAGCCATATTTTTCATCCTAATGAAATACTTCAGAAACTAATAGTGGCAAATTTAAAATACCAAACGATCTTCTGCTAAATTATAGAAGAAAGTTTTAGAAAACACCATAGAAAATAATAGCCACCAGCAAAGATCTGTGTCCTGTAGTCATATTAACAATAACTGTTAAATCAAGGCTATTTGATCACTGAATATTTAGTTTGCCTTGGGAGTAGAATTAATTTGAGAAGCGTTTAAATTTTGCATTGAATTTGTTCCCCAAAGACACTTTTTTTGGTTGATTATGAGAACAGTTTCAATACTCTAAACAAAGAATTTTATGGTATTTTAATTATAATTTTAATCATATGGAAATATTCAAGAGAGAGAAAATATACAGATATTTGTTTGTACAATATATGAAGGCCGATTCAAATATATGTTTGTTTATATGAATGAAAACAAAACTTGCAACAAAAATTCCATTGTTGTGTGCTTAGTGTTGGAGTCATCACTTCATTATTTTGATAGCGATAATAGACTACTTTTAGTTTTATTTTATATTATCTGTCAATGCTTCTATGAAGAATAAGAAGAATAAGCTTACATTTTTCTAGTGATAAATATATACTGATATCTCTTTTAATGTGGACATAAAAAATGGGTGAGCTAGTACTACTACACATCCTGCAAGTTGCAACAATCAGCCTGAATAATTTAAAAGAGGTAGGGCGATTTTTTTTTAACTCCCTTATTAAAAATTATAAGTGATCAATTCAGGATTGATATAGAGGCTTCAATAATCCCATGACTGCTTTCTGGCCTTACATGTTGTTTATATCTCTGTATGTTGTCTCTGTTATTTTCTCTAAACATCCACAATAACTTATATGTTTTTAATCATTTTGTCCTCATTACAGGCAGATAGAGGATAAAAAGGGCCAAGGACACAATGTATATATCATCTCTTAAAAAGATTACTGGTAGCATATCGAGTAGTCTTCCATTAGCATAGTACTTGTTAGAACTGCTGAGAACAGAATTGGTGCTCTGTTTCTGAGAGAAAGGTACAGATGAAATACAGCTTAGGCATGTTTCTCATCATGTGTGAAGTAGTAAAATAATGGAATATTCTTCTACCCTTTTTTCTTATGAAATATATCACCATAGTAATAGTCATTACATTTTTAAATATAATATATAAGAAGCTGGGTACCTGCCTAGTCAGTTTTTGAATCATATCGTATAGCAATTATAACTACATTAAATACTATGAACATTTCCTCTGTATTTTTAAGAGAAATCGAATTTTACATGATATATCACCAATAAAATCATTTTTTACTTGTTTTTGATACCTTTTTATTGATATAGTAAAGTATTACACTTGCTGTGACTACCAAAAATCTGCCCTATTGCATTTTTCTTTTTTTCCCTGATAATATGTGGAACATATGCAGCTCAAAAATTTCCACTATACAAAATAAAATAAAATAAAATAAAATATAAATAAATTATGAAACTATATATAGATGTCTCTTGGTGAATACAATCGGTTTCCTTATCAGAAATTTTCAATGATTGACATATAGTTCAAAAACATAAGTGAAAAATGTCTTCCAAATAATCTTTTCTTAGGAAAAAAAAAAACATTCTAAAGACTTTCCACTAATTTTTTTATATGTTACATGAAAGGATAAAAAAATCTGTATTTTTTTCAGTTGAGCTTTTATGTAAACCTAGTCTGTTAATTTTTTTTCTAATGAATTGGTCATTACTGTGATAACAATTGAGCCATCATTATTTGACTTCAAATAGCCACATCCATGATTGCTTTTCTTTTCTTTTTCTTTCTGTCTTTTTTTTTTTTTAGGAATCTCTTCTATGATTTATACTTCGCCCCCCACAAGAAAACATTTCTTTCCCAAAATTATATATGGATTTATGACATCTTAATTAATATATCCACCACAACTTAAAATCCTGTGATGGTAATTTCATATTCTACTATTCCAGATATACCTAAATTGGATAATGACCCTGACACTAACATGGTGTTGTTTGCAGTGAGCAAAGGTATTTGACTTTCAATTGTCACAATATCAAAGATGAATACTTATTATGGTCAAGGTACAATAAAGGATACTTTCTTTGGCAAAAGCTTCAGGATGTTTATTTCTTTTCAGCACATTTGAATTCCTTGTAGATCCTAGATGTTAGACCTTGGTCAGATATACAGTTGGAAAATATTTTTTCCCAGTCTTTAGGCTGTCTCCCTGCTCTCTTGACAATTTCTTTGGCTTTGCAGATGCTTGTCAGTTTGATGAAGTCCCACTTGTCTACCTTATCGAGATAGGAGATTGCTAGAGAAAGGCTAGGCAGACAGACAGGAGGGTCCTCTGGTAACAACTGGTAACAGTGTGGTAAATTCCCAGCAGGCCTCTCAGGATCAGCATTGGTAAACAACTCCCTGCAAATCTCTCAAGCTAAAGCTTAAGTACTCACAATTGAGATCAAAAAGCAACCAATCAGCTCATCATTAGGTCTCTACCCTAATACTGATCAATCAGAACAGCTACAGCTCACAGTTAATGCTAGCCTTAGACTTAGGGCTATATAGACACCAGGTTTTTAGCCCCAGACGGGCAACCACTTCAGGCCCCCTCCCACTGTGGGAGCTTCTCTGTCCTCTCAATAAATCCTGCTTACTCACTCACACCCTCATTCTTCCTGGGCATGAGACAAGACCTCAACCCTGAAGAGCTGCAACCTGAAGAGCTGCAGTAGATGTCAGAGCCGAAAAACCATGCACCCCATAGTCTGTCTTGCCAGCCGACGAAGTTGATTGAGCCAGGAGACCTGCCAGAAGAAGGCAAGACTCCGAAGCTGAGATAACTAGGGGGCTAGGCTTGCTGGTCCACCGAAACAGTAACACTCTCAGGGCTTGGCTTGCCAGCCCATTAGAGCTGACACTTACAGGATTAGGCTTACCAACCCCTTGATGACCCTCTCTGGGGCTTGGCTGGCCGGCCCTTTGGGTGGACACTCTTGAAGCCCAGGCTGACCTGAAAAATCTGCATCAGTTTCTCTTATAGTATGGGAACTTGGGGTTTTGATCAGAATTCATTGCCAGTTTCAATTTCCATAAGGGAGTCCCCTGCATTTTCTAAGGTTATTGTAATTTGAGGTTGTACATATAGGTCTTTGACCCATTTAGAGATGATTTTTGTGTATGGTGATAGGTAGGGGTCTTGTTTTAATCTTCTGCATGTGGTCAGTCAGTTTTCCCAGCACCATTAACTGAATAGGTTCTCCTCTCCCTAGTGGTTGATGGTGGAGGCTTGGTCGAGGATGAGTTGGTTGAGAAATTGAGGTTTTGCCTCCGGATTCTCTATCCAGTTCCATTGGTCTATATGCCTGTTCTTATACCAATACCAGGCTGTTTAGATTATTGTAGCTTTATAATAAAGTTTAAAATCTAGTAATATGATACTTCCTGTTGTATGTGTGTTTGTGTGTGTGTGTGTGTGTGTGTGTGTGTGTGTTTGCTGAGGATTATTATGGTTATTCAAACAAAGTGGGCAAAAGATATGAATGGACACTTCTGAAAAGAAGACATATGAGCAGCCAACAGATACATGAAAAAATGCTCAGTCTCACTAGTCATCAAATAAATGCAAATTCAAACCACACTGAGGTACCACCTAACTCCAGTCAGGATGGCCGCCATCAGAACTCAAAAAGCAACAGATGCTGGAGAGGATGTCGGGAAAAGGGAACATTTCTAAATTGTTGGTGGGAATTTAAACTAGTACAAACTCTGTGGAAAACAGTTTGGTGATTCTTAAAAGATCTAAAAATTGATCTTCCATATGATCCCACAATCCACCTACTGGGAATATACCCAGAGGAACTCAAATCACTCTTTGAAAAAGATAGCTGCACATGCATGCTTATTGCAGCATTATTCACAATAGCAAAAACATGGAACCAGCTGTGCTTCTCATCAAAAGAGGACAGGATTTAAAAATGTGGTACTTATACACACAACAGAATACTACACAACCATAAAGAAGGACAGGATAAAATTATGAACTTCTCAGCAACTTGGATGGACTTGGGGTCTATAATAGTGATCTATCACAGAAACAAAGAACTGAGTGCCACATGTTATCACTCATAAGTGGACATTGAACAATTATCATAATACCATAAGAAAGGGATTGGCAGTAGTGGGAAACCTTCAGGGGAGGGAGGGAAAGGATTGCCAGGAATGGGAAACCACCGGAGTGGGGTACACCTCATCAATAAGGGTAGCTGCATAATGAACATTTGTATACCTAACCCTGAATTATAGCCCACATCTTTAAAATTAATTTTTTTTTTTAAAGCTTTAGGATGGCCTTGTCTTATTTGAAAGACTCTATCTTAGCTTGTACTTCTTGGGATCACACATGTGGCAAATTCTACTTCAGTAACTATATTCTTATCTTCATGAATCAACTCATTCCTGAAGTGTCCTTTTGTTTCTTTTTTTCCTTAATCCCGTGGGTTCGAGACCCGCCTGGGTAGGCGACACCTCATCTCTACAATAAAATCAAAAAATTAGCTGGGCGTGGTAGCGTGCACCTGTAATTCTGACTACTTGGAAGGCTGAGGTGGAAGTATTGCCAAAGCCCAGCAGGTGGAGGCTGTGGTGGCCGGGAGCAGCCACTGCACTCCAGTCTGAGCAACAGAGTGAGACTCCAACTCAAAAAAAAATAATTAAATAAAATAAATAAATAAAATAATAAAATAGTGAATCATCAATAGGTCTTCATATTTTTTGATAAAATTGATTTTAAAATAGTGAATCTTCAATAGGTCTTCATATTTTTTGACAAAACTTGACATAAATTTAATAAAGTATGACAAATTTACCTAGGAAATTTTAATATCCAGGGACTTGAATTAGTTGCGTACAATTTTCCAAGCCATGATCTATTTTCTCCTAGTGTTCACCCATAACCTATTGAATTAGAATTTTTATTTTGAGAAAATCTCTAGGTAATCATAAGTGCATTAAAATTTAAGAAGCACTGCACTAAAAAAAAGGCCTTTCAATGAGCATTCTCAGTGACAGTATATTTATCCTTCTTGTTCATGAGGAATAATACGTGCATTTATAAATTTTGTTAAGTCTCTATCTTGACAGTAACCCATTTAGGATAATTAGGTAGTATATTGGAATGAAACTCAGCATTTCTGAGTTCTTAATGAAGTCACCATTGACAATCTCTTATAGGTGACACTTCTCAATCACTAGTTTTTCATTATTTTAGTGGTACATGGGAAGGACTAATAACATTCTTTAACTTAAGTCCCTCTAGCAAGTATCACATATTTCTGGTAATGAATAGATGTCAAAAGTTTTCCCAGCACCACTGTGATGATAATTTCCACATGACCAGTCACCAAGTCTCTGTGTTATATAGTGACTAATTGAGTAGAATCCAAATCTTTAATCAATTATGTAAACTATTAACCATGTCTCTCTATCAAGAAGAGCTTTTAATTTATTAAGAAACTGGTTACCTATGGAAGATGAGATAGTGACAGCTCAAAAAATACTTTGCTTTAGTGAATGCTCGAATTTAGTGAATGCTCAAAAATACATTGGTATTTGATCTATTCCATTTCAAATCACTTGTCTTCCCTAAATTATACTCTTAATATCATCATTTCTCCTTGGTTTGAGAAGTTAAAATGTATGATAATATCATATGCCTCATCAAAAACCTTCCTTTATTTTCACGTATGCAGACATAAAACACATTGGGAAAATTACTTCTGGCTAAAATCTTGACCAATACAATCCAGTAGTGCTGGGATCCAGCCCCACAAGGGTCGTGAGATTTCCTGAAGGAGAGATGGACAGGCGAAGAATGAAAATATTATATTCAAACACCTGCTTCCTGAACAGATGACGTTTAATGTTAGCTAAGGGAAAGCTTTTATACCATTTGTAAAGGGGCAAGACAAAGAAAATTCCTTCACGTATATATCCTCTAAAAGTTACCACCATCTAGTGGTCTTAGCAACATACAAGCCAAGAACCCTATAAACATTCAGACAACGAGTCTTATTCATAAAGCCAAATAGTTTTAGTACAAAGTCCCAAATTACAGTCCTTGAACTGTCTGCAGAAAGTTTCCAAGTGTAAAGTTGTTCATGTAGTAGTAGTTTTCCTTCTGTGGTTTTATGACCTTCAGAGCTTTGGACTTGCCTTTCTTGTCTAGGTGTCTCTGTTACTTTTCTCTTATCCTGCAGTACTTGTTTCTAAAGAGAACTCAAAAGAAGCTTTCAGTAATGTTTCCCAGGCGCCCAAGGTTGTTTTCTGTATTTAGTTAATTATCATAAAAGTGTCTGATTAGTATATTATGAGTTCAGTAAAAACCCACTCTATAAACGTTAACTTAGAGTTTTGACTATTGAATTAAGTAAAAACCTTAACGATTAATCTTTATTCTAAGTCAGTGAAAACAGTGTTACAAATCACCTACATAACTCCTAGATAAGTGTTAGAACTTATAATGAATTCATAATGAACTTACTATAAACTTGTGCTTCGAAAAAACCTTATGTCTAAACACTAAACTACATAATTCTAAATCAAATGAGTGAATATACTTATATCATTTATTACTTAAACAATATCTAGCAACTTATAACCAAGTGAAAGAAAGCATTCTTGATGTGCTTCAGAGTTTAATCCTTGCATATGTTAGAAAAGGCCAAACAGCATAGTAGGAAATGAAAAAATGAACCATGACATTCTCAGGTTAGCTGTGAGTACTTTGCATAAACATGCCATTTTCTTCTTCCACAACTGCACAGAATTTCTTCAGCCATACCAACAACAAAGACAGAAGACAGAAGGGCCTCAGCTGCCTGGACTCGCTTTGCAGCTAGGGATCCTCAGTGCACCTGGACTTTGTCAATCAGGCGGGCCTCCAAGGCTGGCTCCCAACACAGTAGAAGTGTAATTGAACCAAAAATAATTTTAAATTTGCTAGTAGCCATATAAAAACTAAAATGAAACAAGTGAAATTCATTTATGTAATTTATTTTATTGAATCTCATATATTTAAAATATTGTCTTTCAACAGTAATCACTATAAAATTATGGTGAAATTAAAGTTTTGCATACCTTTTTTGTACTGTCTTCAAGTTCCAGAATATATTTTGCATTTGAGCCCAGCTCTGTTCAGACTAGTCACTTGTCAAATGTCCAGTAACCAAGTATAGCTAGTGTTTAACATATTGGGTAATACCGGCCATGATTAATGGTAAAGTTCTAGTTGATTATAACGTTTTAGTCCAATATTCTAGTTCAAATGCCCAAAAATGTTACCTTTTTTGTAACTGACTTTCCGCAGCATCATATGAACTTAAGTAGAAAATCTTAAATGTCACCAAAAGCCTAGACAATTATTGCAGATCATTACTGTTGCATTTCAAAAGGACAACAGACACAGTGAGGAGCAGGTCATCATCTAGTCCTCTTTAATAGATTTCCTCTTTAGCCTTCTCTCATCTTACAGTTTTAAAGTCATGAGAATTGAGCCTACAAACATGTACCCTTCTTTCCTTCCCTGGAGTACTTTAAACATCACTCTTCTCTTACTCTCTTTTTCCTGCTCTGCCTGCAGGCTGCTCTCACAAAAGTGTCCTCTGAAATTTCACACTTTTACTGTGATGCTACCTTCCATAAACAACCTTTTGGGAATTTAACCCGTTTATTGTCATTTCTCTTTCTGCTCACTTTTGTCACAAGAAATTCTGGTGAAGAAATGCTTCAGTTAACATGACATTTTAGAAAATCTTTGCAAGTAATCAACTTTTTTAAATGGGATATCTTAGTTATTTCCTTAGCCTATTATTAGAAAATACAACAATAATAATTTTACGTATGATAATATTTTAAAGTGTAACTTTTCTGGGGCTTTGGAGCAAGCATACTACATTATAAAATACAATCCAGTCTGGGTGCAGCGGCTCAAGTCTATAATCCCAGAACTTTGGGAGGCCAAGGTGAGAGAATTGCCTAAATCCAGGTATTTGAGACCAGCCTGGGCAACAAGGTGGGACCTCGTCTCTGCAATAAATAAAAAATTAGCCGGGCATCGTAGTGTGTGCCTGTAGTTCCAACTACTGAAAGGTTGAGGCAGAAGGATCACCTGAGCCCAGCAGGTGGAGGCTGTAGTGACTGTGAGCATTCCCCGGCACTCCAGCCAAGGCAACAGAGTAAGACTCCAACTCAAAAAGGAAAAAAAAAAGAAAAAAGAAAAGGAAAAGAAAATACAATCCAGTCTAGATATATTTCATAGAAAATTGAAATTATTGCCTCCATTACTATAAACTTTAAAGTTTAGAGAAGCTCTTAACTCATTTTTTTATTTAATTACAGTATTAGAATTATCTGCCAAATGAAAAGTAAAACGACATAACATTCTGAAGTGTTCTGGGAAGCAGAGTTTTACAATGCTTAAATTGCATATCCCTAAACTTCTGGCTTTAAATTCTTTCTCCAAAAAGTGGAACTTGTTTTATACCATAAGGTTCACCTGATAGACTAGAGCTTATTTTCAATTTAGGAGAAAAATCATTAAAGCTGTTTTTTAAAACTTCTTATCAGCACAGAGCTCAGTTGTTCCCCATGATCTGTCTTGCTCTTCAAGAATACCCAGTGTCTTTGCTGCAACCTCTGTCACCCTGTGACCTTCAGGTCCTGGGATCCCATAGGGAGCATGCCAGGACACCCAGAAAGCAGGAGATGATCCCATCATCAGCAGACTGCTCTTCACTTCCTCGGAGCTCAGCTGAAGACCTCGTTGAGGCATCATCGTGGTCCGGGCAGCTACTGTGGCTACTGCTGTTGCTGCTGCCACTGCCACCACAGACGGCAGCCATTCCACATCGCACCTCCAGTGTCTGAGGTGAGTCACCACCAGTGCCTGAGGTAAGCTGCCTCTGCCTCTGAGGCAGCCATTACACATCACTCCTCCTGTGCCTGAGGCCAACCGCCGCTGCCGCTGCTGCTGCTGCTGCCACCACCACCAAAACAGCCATTCCACATCAGACCGTCAGTGCCTGAGGTGAGCCACAGCCGCCATCGCCAAGGCAGCCATTACACATCGCATGGCCAGTGCCTGAGGTGATCCACAACTTCAGACCTTGAAGCCCCTGCCAGCAAGATCTACTGAGGTCTACTGCCACTGAACGTCCTGCCAGGCTGTGGTTCTCCTCCTGTGTGCCTCCAGGCAACATCTCCCTCCCCTTAGGGGCGGGCGAACAGCTGTGATAAAGACCATCTGGAGCAAGGGATAGCACCACCTGCTGGCAATTCAAGGTAACAACACCAAAAGGGGAAAAATGGAAGCCTAACAGACACAGGTCAGATCTGAGTAGTGAACGGGGCAGTGGTAAACTGAGTAATGATCTGAACGGCCCTTCACAACAGGCTAGGGGCAACTGATCCTAACCTTGAAAAAACAACTTACCAGCTTGAAAAGACAGCTGGAAATCAGAGCTGAAAGGACATTCGACTTAAATGAAAAGTCTCAGGGTGTACTTGATTGGTTCTGTTAGTCTACTGACTTGATTCTATTCCTTCTGTTTTGTTCCCCCCCTTTTTTTCTCCTTCTTTTCCCTTCTTTTATTTTCTTCTCTCTGTAAACCATATCTTTGTATAGAGGAATAGCACACCAATAAGGAGGTTGGTAAGCTTGCATGTTAGCAATATTGTATGTTTTAGTTTTTTTGGATCGGAGTTGCTTAGTTTGTAGCCGTGGTCTATTGTTTTTATATGTTTCAATTTTTGTCTCCCTCTCCATTTGTTGGTACACTCGTCTGTTTTCACCCTTACTGTTCTCTCTCCACCTCCCTCTTTCCCACCACTGCCTGCTCCATTCTCTTCCCTCTGTTAACCACATTTTATTTCAGGGAGTAAACCTATAACCCCACTGCACACACAGATTCCAAGGCAGTGGGAAGTGGGTTTCAGATTATTCATACACCTGTCGATGGATACCAGGACCTGCAGATAGATTCTGAATCACAGCTCCCCCCTTAAGTAAATCTCAAAACTGCAAAAAGTACCACACACAACCTACAGTGCAACTCCAGAATTGAACAAAGTAAGAGGACATACATAAAGAAGAATAGGAGATTGAACAAACAGAAGTAAGCACAAATGAAGAAAAACCAGAAGAAGAATTTAGGTCTCACACAGACTCCTTGGATATCAGACAATGGGAAAAGAGATTCCAGAACACAAACAAGGAAGAGCCCTCAGAATGACTGGTCATATGCAACAAACTCAGACATCAAGACATTAATAGAAAGAATTTTAAAAAATTGAGGAGAGACAAGAGGAAAACAGGAAGGAGATGATGTCAGAAATAACAGCAGTAAAGAATACTGTGAAGGAAATAAATAACAAGCTAATAACCATGGAAAGCAGAATTAGCCAAGCAGAAGAAAGAATCTCAGAACTCGAAGACCAAAACACACAACTAACCCAAACTGTCAAAAGCATAGAAAAGAAGCTCAAAAAGACAGAACAAAACCTTCAAGAGATGAATGACCACTTCAAGAGACCAAACCTAATAGTAATTGGCCTTCCTGAGGCAGAGAGAGAGAAACAGAGGCCACACTGGAACAAATATTTTATGAAATCATTTAAGAAAACTTCCCTCATCTCATCAAGGATGAAAAAATTCAAACACAAGAGATTCAGAGCACCCCTGAAAGACAACAAATGAGAAGACCAACTCCCAAACATATAATAATTTACCTAAACAAAGTAGGCATAAAATAAAAAATTCTAAAGGCTGAAAGAGAAAAAGGTCAGACTACCTACCAGGGAAGACCAATTAGAATAGCAGCCGATTTATCTACAGAAACCTTCCAGGCTAGGAGAGCTTGGAGCCCTATCTTCCAAGTTCTAAAAGATAAACAATTTCAAACAAGAATAACCTACCCAGCCAAGCTAAGTTTCATCAGTGAGGGAGAATTGAAATCTTTCCCAGATATCCAATCCCTAAGAACCTACGCTGCCACCAGACCACTGCTACAAGAAACACTTAAGAAAGTATTGGACACAGAAGAAAAGGAAAAAAGAACAACAACGTTCTTCACAAGAGTACAGGCAAAAGATTAAAAACACACATGATCCAACTCTAAAACCAAAAGAAAGACAACACACAAACAGGAAGAACAAAAACTCTGTAAGAGGGACATCTGGCAAGATGGCAATGGGGCAACCCAGTCTGTGAAAACCTCTGCAAAGGAGAATTGCAGTAGGTCTCTGACTCTCGCCCCGGGGACTACGGACCCCAACATCACAGCTTGCTCTTTATACTGAGCTCGGTTGTTGCCACCACTGGGATATCGCAGCAGTCTGGACAGCCACTGCAGCACAGACGCTGCCACCACAGCCGCCGCAACTACTGCAGGCACTGCCACCACTGCTGGTAGCACATCACACCACCTGGGCCAGAGGCGATCCACAACTTCAGTCCTTGAAGCCCCTTCAGAGAAGATCTGCTGGGATTGCTGCCACCTCGCCTACGACCGAGACATCCTGCCCACCATAAGTCTCCTGCTGTCTGCCCTGAGGCAGGCAGCCATCTTGCCATCTTCAGCCTCTGCCATCCCTGTCCGCCCCTACCCCCTCTGGGGCGAGCAGCTGAGATAGCACCACCTGCTGGCGATTCTAGGTAACAACACCGAAACGGGAGAAACAAGCTTGATAAAGACATAGGCCAGAGCGGTGAACAGAGGGTTATCTGAACTGTCCTTCACAGCAGACCAGGGGCAACTGACCCTAACTGCAAACTAATTTACCAGCTTGAAAAGAAAACTAGAAATCAGACCTGAAAGGACATTGGACTTAAAAGAAATGTCTCAGAGTGTGCTTCATTGATTCTGTTAGTTTAATGACTTAATTCTATTCCTACTGTATTGTTCCTTTTTTTCTTTTCTCCTCTTCCTTTTCTTCTCTTTTCTTCTCTCGGTAAACCATATCTTTGTATAGAGGAACAGCACACTAATAAGGTGGTTGGATAACTGGTATGTTAGCATCACTATATGTTCTATTTTTGTTTGTATGAGAGTTGGTTCATCTATAGCTATTGTCTATTGTTTTTATCTGTTTCAGTATAGGCCTCTCTATTTGTTGGCACACTCGTTTATTTCCCCTCTTACTCCTCTATCTCTCCACCCCTCTCTTCAACCCACTGTCTGCTACATTCTCTCCCCTCTGCTAACCACATTTTATTTCAGGGAGTAAACATACAGCCCCACTGCACGGACAGATTCCAAGGCAGTGGGAAGTGGGTTCCAGATTATTCACACACCTGTCAGCGAATACCAGGACCTGCAGATAGATTTTGTGTTTTTTGTTTTGTTTTGTTTTGTTTGAGTTGGAGTCTCACTCTGTCACCCAGACTGGAGTGCAGTGGCCGCTCCCGGCCACCGCAGCCTCAACCTGTTGGGCTCCGGTGATCCATCCACCTCAGCCTTCCAAGTAGCTGGAATTACAGGCATGCGCTACCATGCCCAGCTGATTTTTTGATTTATTGTAGAGAGGAGGTCTTGCTGACCAGGCGGGTCTCGAACCCGCAGGCTCAGGTGATCCACTCACCTCAGCCTCCCAAAGGCATGGGATTACAGGCTGAGCGACCGAGCCCGGCTGCAGATAGATTTTGAATCACAGCTTCCCCCTTAAGTAAATCTCAAAACTGCAAAAAGGACCACACCCAACCTACAGTGCAACTCCAAAACTGAACAAAGTAAGATGGCATACATAAAGAATAGGAGATTGAACAAACAGAAGTACAACCAATCCCTTTACCCCAGAATAATGGAATTAAAGAAGATGGCGATGTGGAGGGAAGGAAAAAGAAGGGAGGGGGGGGAAACCGCACAAATGAAGAAAAACCAAAAGAAGAATATAGGTCTCACACAGACCCCTGGGAGATCAGACACTGAGAAAATAGATTCTGGAACACAAACAATGAAGAGCCCCCAGAATGACTGGTTACATGCAACAAACCCAGACATCAAGAAATTAATGGACAGAATTTAAAAAATTGAGGAGAGACAGAGGAAAATAGGAAAGAGCTGATGTCAGAAATGACAGCAGTAAAGAATACTGTGATAGAAATGAACAACAGACTAATAAGCATGGAAAGCAGAATCAGCAAAGGAGAAGAAAGAATCTCAGACTCGAAGACCAAACCACAGAACTAACCCAAACTGTCAAAAGCATAGAAAAGAAGCTCAAAAAGACAGAACAAAACCTGCAAGGGATAAATGATCACTTCAAGAGACCAAACCTAAGAGTAATTGGGCTTCCTGAGGCAGAAAGAGAAACAGAAGCCACACTGGAACAAACATTTTGTGAAATCATTCAAGAAAACGTCCCTCATCTCATCAAGGATGAAAATATTCAAACACAAGAGATTCAGAGAACCTCTGCAAGACAACAAATGAGAAGACCAACACCCAAACACATAATAATTCTCCTAAACAAAGTAGCTGTAAAAGAAAAAATCCTAAAGGCAGCAAGAGAAAAAGGCCAGACTACCTACCAGGGAAAACCAATTAGAATAGCAGCAGATTTATCCACAGAAACCCTTCAGGCTAGGAGAGCCTGGAGCCCTATCTTCAAAGTTCTAAAAGAGAAACAATTTCAACCAAGAATAACCTACCCAGCCAAACTAAGCTTCATTAGTGAGGGAGAATTGAAATCTTTTCCAGATATCCAATCCCTAAAAACCAACGCGGCCACCAGACCACCTCTACAAGAAACACCTAAGAAAGTACTGGACACAGAAGAAAAAGAAAAAAGAACAACAACATCTTTCACAAGAGTACAAGCAAAAGATTAAAAACGCACATGAGCCAACTCCAAAACCCAAAGAAAGACAACAAACAAACAGGAACAACTCTGTAAGAACCTTATGACAGGGTTCAACTCTTGCATTTCAATTATTAGCCTAAATGTGAATGGACTAAATGCACCACTGAAAAGACATAGAATCGGAAAATGGATAAAATATCATCAGGAAACAATCTATTGCCTACAAGAGACTCACCTCACTAGACATGATACCCACAGACTCAAAGTAAGAGGATGGGAAACAAGCATTCAGGCTAACGGAATACAAAAGAAAGGAGGAGTAGCGATCTTAATTTCAGACAAAATAACCTTCAAGCTATTAAAAATCAAAAAAGATACAGAAGGCCACTACATAATGATAAAAGGCTCAATCCATCAACAAGAAATATCTATCCTAAACATATATGCACCCAACATAGGTGCACCAACTTTCATAAAGCAACTTCTAGGAAAACCAAAGAAAGATATTGACTCTAACACCATCATAACTAGGGATTTTAATACACAATCACAACCATAGACAGATCATCAGGACAAAAAATCAGCAAGGAGATCCGGAACCTCAATGTGACTTTGGACCAAATTGATACCTACAGAACACTCCATCCAAAGACCACAGAATACACATTCTACTCATCACCACATGGAACATATGCTAAGATCGACCACATACTCGGCCATAAATCAAGCATAAGCAAATTTAAAAGGACAGAAATTCTACCATGTACCTTCTCATATCACAGTGGAATAAAAATAAACATTGACACCAACAAAGTCCCCCCAAAACCCACAAAGACGTGGACACTAAACAGCATGATGCTAACCAACTCCTGGGTCAATGATGAAATCAAAACAGAGATCAAAAGATACCTGGAAACAAATGAAAATGAAGAAACAATTTACCAAAATCTCTGGGATGCCCTGAACACTGTAGTAAGAGTGGAATTTATATCCCAACAAACACACATGAAGAAAATGGAAGGAACAGAAATTCACAACCTAACAAGCCACCTAAAGAAGCTGGAAAAGCAAGACCACAAAAACTCTAATTTCAGCAGAAGAATCCAGATCACAAAAATAAAAGCCCAAATCCAGGACATAGAAGATAAAAGATAATACAAAAAACCAATGAAACAAAAAGCTGGTTCTTCAAAAGGATAAACAAGATTGATGGTCCCCTAGCTAGACTGACCAAGAAAAAACCGAGAAAAAACCAAATAAGCACAATCAGAAACACAAAAGATGAAGTCACATCTGACCCTGAAGAAATACAAAAGATCATTAGAGACTACTACGTACACTTGTATGGAAACAAACTTGAAAACCTTAAGGAAATGGAGGACTTTCTGACATCACACAACCTACCTAGGTTGGAACAAGAAGAAATTGAGACCTAAATAGACTAATAATAATCAAGGAAATCGACTACATAATAAGAAAACTACCTACAAAAAAAAGCCCTGGTCCAGATGACTTTCCAGAAGAATTCTACAAGACATCTAAGGAGGAGCTGATACCAATCCTACTGAAGGTATTCCAGGTGATTGAAAAAGATGGAACTCACCCCAAATCATTTTACGAAGCCAACATCACATTGATACTCAAGCCAGGTTAAGATCCAACAAAGAATGAGAACTACAGGCCAATATCTTTGATGAACATAGATGCTAAAATTCTCAACAGCATCCTAGCAAACCGGATTCAGCAATACATCTCAAAAATCATCCACCATGACCAAGTAGGCTTCATTCCTGGGATGCAAGATTGGTTTACATTTAAAACCATCAATGTAATTAAATTCATCAACAGATGTCAAAACAAAAACCACATGATCATATCATTAGATGCAGAAAAGGCTTTTGATAAAATCCAGCACCCCTTCTTGGTAAAAACACTTGAACATCTAGGCATACGGGGAACATACCTCAAAATAGTAAGAACCATCTACGAGAAACCCACAGCCAGCATACTCCTAAATGGACAAAAATTGGAACCAATTTTCCTGAAAATTGGAACTAGACAAGGATGGCCACTCTTACCTGTCCTGTTCAGCATAGTATTGGAAGTCCTGGCTAGAGCAATCAGAGAAAATAAGGCAATCAGGGGTATCCAAATAGGAAAACAGGAAGTCAAGTTATCTCTCTTTGCAGATGATATGATTGTGTACCTTGAAAACCCAAGAGAATCTGTCAAAAGCCTCCTTACATTGATAAAGGCCTTTGGCAAAGTCTCAGGATACAAAATAAATGTACAAAAGACAATAGCATTTCTCTACACCAATAATAAACAAACAGAAACCCAAATAAAAAACATAATTCCATTCACAATAGACACCAAAAAAATGAAATACCTTGGCATCTTCCTAACCAGAAATGTGAAAGACCTTTACAATGAAAATTACAAAACACTGCTCAAAGAATCAAAGATGACACAAACAGTGGAAAATATCCCATGCTCATGGA
>NW_007260479.1:68731-90350 GCF_000164805.1 Carlito syrichta
AATCAAAACAGCTTGGTATTGGTACAGGAACAGGCATATAGATCAATGGAATAGAATTGAGATTCCAGAAGCAAAACCTCAATTTCTCAACCAACTCATCCTCGACAAAGCCCCCACCAACTACCCCTGGGGAGAGGAGAACCTATTCAGTAAATGGTACTGGGAAAACTGGCTGACCACACGCAGAAGATTGAAACAGGACCCCTATATATCGCCATGCACAAAGGTAACTCCAAATGGATCAGAAACCTAAATGTAAAACCTCAAACCATAAGAACCTTAGAAAAGGAAGGAAATACCCTCATGGAAATTGGAACTGGCATCCAATTCCTGAACAAAACCTGAAACCCACAGGTCATAAGAGAGAAGATAGACAAGTGGGACCTTATTAAACTGACAAGCTTCTGCAAAGCCAAAGAAACCATCAAGAGAGCAGGGAGACAGCCTACAGATTGGGAAAAAGTATTTGCCAACTCCAGGTCTGACAAAGGCTTAACATCCTTGATCTACAAGGAACTCAAACGTGCTGACAAGAAAAAAACAAAACAAACAACCCATTATAAAATGGGCAAAAGATATAAACAGACACTTCACAAAAGAAGACATCCGAGCAGCCAACAAATACATGAAGAAATGCTCAACCTCACTAATCATGATGGAAAAGCAAACTGAAACCACACTGAGATACCACCTAACTCTAGTCAGAATGGCAATTAATAACAACTCAAAAAATAACAGCTGCTGGAGAGGGTGTGGTGAAAAGGGAACACTTCTACACTGTTGGTGGGAGTGTAAACTAGTGCAACCTCTGTGGAAAGTAGTGTGTCGATTCCTAAAACCTCTAAAAATCGACCTTCTATATGACCCCACAATCCCCCTACTGGGAATATACCCTGAAGACCTCAAATTACTCTATAAAAAAGATACCTGCACACATTTGTTTATCACAGCATTGTTCACAATAGCAAGAATCTGGAAACAACAATACTTCCCATCAAAAGAGGACTGGATTAAAAAAATGTGGTACATATATATGAAGGAATACTACGCAGCCATAAAAAAGAACAAAATCATTAATTTCGCAGCAACCTGGATGGAACTAGAGTCTATAATACTGAGTGACCTCTCACAGAAACAAAGATCCGAGTATCACATGTTCTCACTCATATAATGGACCTTGAATATCCAATGTAATACTATCAGAAAATGACTAACAGTACTGGGAAACTATGGGGGGGAGGGGGATGGGATTAACAGTCTCAAATATCTGTCTGGGGATGGAGAAACACCTCTTATCAACAGGGTTCCTGAATGAAACGTAATTGTACACTTAACCCTTAACTGTACCCCACAAAATCATAATAATAAATATTTATTAATAAAAAAAACTCTGTAAGAACATTATGATAGGGATCAATTCTCACATCTCAATAATTAATTTAAATGTGAATGTACTAAATGCACCACTGAAAAGACATAGAATGGCAAAAATGGATAAAACATCACCAGGCAACAATCTATTGCCTTCAAGAGACTTACCTCACTAGAAAGGACACTCACAGAATCAAAGTAAGAGGATGGGAAACAAATTTTCAGGCGAATGGAACAAAAAGAAAGAAGGAGTCACAATCTTACACTGAGACAAAATACCCTTTAAGCTATCAAAAATTAAAAAGATATAGAAGGCCACTACATAATGATAAGAGGTTCAATCCATCAAC
Organism: Carlito syrichta; assembly: GCF_000164805.1. NCBI lineage: Eukaryota > Metazoa > Chordata > Mammalia > Primates > Tarsiidae > Carlito > Carlito syrichta. The sequence continues at coordinate 70,453 of NW_007260479.1, forward strand.
AAGAAATATCTATCCTAAACGTATATGCACTGAATGTAGGAGCACCAACTTTCATAAAGCAGCTCCCAGGTAAACTAAACAAAGATATCAACTCCAATACCATCTTAGCTGGGGACTTTAATACCCCACTCACAACCCTAGACAGATCATCAGGACAAAAAATCAGCAACAAGATCCGGAACCTCAATGTGACTCTTGATCAAATGGACTTAATTGATACCTACAGAATCGTCCATCCAAAGACCACAGAATACACATTCTACTCATCACCACATGGAATGTACTCTAAGATCAACCACATACTTGGCCATAAGTCAAGCATAAGTAAATTTAAAAGGACAGAAATTTTACTATGCACCTTCTCGGACCACAGTGGAATAAAAATAAGCATTAACACCAGCAAGGTCCCCCCAAAACCTACAAAGCCATGGACACTAAACAGCATGATGCTAAACAACTCCTGGGTCAATGATGAAGTCAAAACAGAGATTAAAAGATACCTGGAAACAAATGAAAATGAAGAAACATCTTACCAAAATCTCTGGGACGCCATGAAAGCTGTAGTAAGAGAAGAATTTATATCCCTACAAACGCACATGAACAAAATGGAAGAATCACAAATTAACAACCAAAGAAGCCACCTATGGAAGCTGAAAAAGCAAGATCTAAAAAATCCTAATTTCAGCAGAAGAATCCAGATCACCAAAATAAAAGCCCAAATCCAGGACATACAAGACAAAAAGATAATACAAAAAAATCAATGAAACAAAAAGATGGTTCTTTGAAAGGATAAACAATATCGATGGCCCTAGTTAGACTAACCAAGAAAAAGAGAGAAAAAGCCCAAATAAACACAATCAGAAACACAAAAGATGAAGTCACATCTGATCCTGAAGAAATACAAAAGATCATTAGAGACTACTATGTACACTTGTATGGATACAAACTTGAAAATCTTTCTGAAATGGAGGACTTTCTGACATCACACAACCTGCCTAGGTTGAAACAAGAAGAAATTGAGGCCCTAAATAGACCAATAACAATCAAGGAAATTGACCACATAATGAGAAAACTACCTACCAAAAAAATCCCTGAACCAGATGGCTTTCCAGCAGAATTCTACAAGACATTTAAGGAGAAGTTTATACCAATCCTACTCAAGGTATTTAGGCGATTGAGAAAGATGGAACTCTCCCCAAATCATTTTACGATGCCAACATCACACTGATACCCAAGCCAGGTAAAGACCCAACAAAGAAAAGAACTACAGGCCAATATCTTTGATGATCATAGATGCTAAAATTCTCAACAAGATCCTAGCAAACCTGATTCAACAACACATCTCAAAAGTCATCCATCGTGACCAAGTAGGCTTCATCCCTGGAATGCAAGGCTGGTTCAACATTCATAAAACCATAAATTTAATTAAATACATCAACAGATATCAAAACAAAGACCACATGATTATATCATTAGAGGCAGAAAAAGCTTTTGATAAAATCCAGCACTGCTTCTTGATAAAAACCCTCGAACATCTAGGCATACAGGAAATGTACCTCAAAATAGTAAGAGCCATCTATGAGAAACCTACAGCCAACATACTCCTAAATGGACAAAAACTGGAACCATTTCCCCTGAAAACAAGAATAAGACAAGGATATACACTCTTACCCCTCCTGTTCAACATAGTATTGGAAGTCCTGACTAGAGTAATCAGAGAAGAGAAGGCAATCAGGGGTATCCAAATAGGAAAAGAGGAAGTCAAGTTATCTCTCTTTGCAGATGACATGATCGTGTACCTTGAAAACCCAAGAGAATCTGTCAAAAACCTCCTTACACTGATAAAGGACTTTGGCAATGTCTCAGGATACAAAATAAATGTGCAAAAGACAATCACATTTCTTTACACCAATAATGAAAAAAAGAAACCCAAATAAAATGCACAATTCCATTCCCAATAGCCACAAAAAAATGAAATACCTTGTCATCTTCCTAACCAGATATATGAAAGATCTTGACAATGAAAACTATGAAACACTGCTTAAAGACATCATAGATGACACAAAAAAGTGGAAAAATATACCATGCTCATGGATTGGAAGAATCAACATTGTGAAGATGTCCAACTTACCTAAGGCAATCTGCAGATTTAATGCAATACCCATCAAATTACCAGCAACATTCTTCTCAGACCTAAAAAAAACAACACAGGAATTTATATGGAAACACAAATGACAAAGAATAGCCTGAATAATCCTCAGCAAAGAAACAAAACAAAACAAAGCAAAACAAAACAAAACAAAAAGCAGGTTGTATCACATTACCAGACTAAACTTTACTATAAAGCTACAATCATCAAAACAGCTTGGTATTGGTACAGGGACAGATATATAGATCAATGGAATAGAATTGAGATTCCCGAAGCAAAACCTCAATTTCTCAATGAGCTCATCTTCAACAAAGCCTCCACCACCTACCACTGGGGAGAGGAGAACCTATTCAGTAAATGGTACGGGAAAACTGACTGATCACATGCAGCAGATTGAAAAAGGACCCCTATCTATCCCCATATACAAAAATTAACTCTAAATGGATCAGAGAACTAAATGTAAAACCTCAAACCATAAGAACCTTAGAAAATGAAGGACATACCCTCATGGAAATTGGAACTGGCATCCAATTCCTGAACAAAACCCGAAACCCACATGCCATAAGAGATAAAATAGACAAGTGGGACCTCATTAAACTGACAATCTTCTTCAAAGCCAAAGAAACCATCAAGAGAGCAGGGAGACAGCCTACAAACTGGGAAAAAATATTTGCCAACTCCAGGTCTGACAAAGTCTTAACATCTTGGATCTACAAGGAACTCAAATGTGCTGACAAGAAAAAAACAAACAACCCCATTATAAAATGGGCAAAAGATATGAACAGACATTTCTCAAAGGAAGGCATCTAAGCAGCCAACAGACACATGAAAAAATGTTCAACCTCACTAATCATCAGGGAGATGCAAATCAAAACCACACTGAGATACCACCTAACTCCAGTCAGAATGGCAATTATCAACAACTCAAAAAATAACAGTTGCTGGAGAGGATGTGGCAAAAAGGGAACACTTCTACACTGTTGATGGGAGTGCAAACTAGTGCAACCTCTGTGGAAAACAGTATGGCAATTCCTAAAAGCTCTAAATATTGACCTCCCATATGACCCCACCATCCCCCTACTGGGAATGTACCCTGAAGAACTCAAATCACTCTTTAAAAAAGATACCTGCACACGTATGTTTATCACAGCATTGTTGACAATAGCAAGAACCTGGAAGCAACCATGCTGCCCATCAAAAGAGGACTGGATTAAAAAAATGTGGTACATATACATGATGGAATACTATGCAGTCATAAAAAAGAACAAAATCATGAATTTCGCAGCAACCTGGATGGAACTAGAGTCTATAATACTGAGTGATCTCTCACAGAAACAAAGATCTGAGTATCACATGTTCTCACTTATATAGTGGACCTTGAACATCATAATACTATAAGAAAATGACTGACAGTGGTGGGAAACTATGGGGAGGAGGGGAAAGGAGATGGGATTAACGGTAGTAAATATTTGTCTGGGGATGGGGAGACACCTCTCATCAACAAGGGTGCCTGAATGGAGCATATTTGTATACCTAACCCTTAACTGTACCCCACAATATCATTTTAAAAAATTGATTAAAATAAAAATTAAAAAAAAAAACATGCACACACACACACACAAACTTTTTTCTAAGTTATTAAGAAACCTGACAAAAGGAAACAACATTAAAACAGATCTAGTGCTTGTATTCTCTTTACATCCTTATTCCTATTATCTTAGTTGAGAAGTGTTAATTGAATGATCCAGTTACTAAGATCAATTCTCAACACAACCTACCAACATTCATCTGTAGTCCAGATAATGAGAGTACAAAAATTACACACTTCCTAAACTCAATGTAGTCACCTTCATATACTTCAGTAGAAATTGTATGCTTCTCAATACTTATTAGGCTTTTTAAAAATGTGGTTGCTTAATAACTGAAGAATAATTAATTTCTCCAAAACATTTATGAATCCATGAAACATATGAAAGGTCATTTAAGCAGTTTTATCTTTATCTCACCATTAGAAAATAAGAAAAGGTAGTATTTCCTATCCTGTTGGAAAATAAGTTACTTAGGACAAAAATGAAACATGATCTTCACAGTGTTATTACATCTTGATACAGAGGTACATTCAAAATATTGTTCGTCTCTACTTGAAAGTTGAAGGTTTAGATCCATGTGTTTCAAAACAAAGTTCTTAATTCATCAACTTATAGTTATAAAAAAGCTTCCTTTATTTTCATTCTCTTTTGAAATTTATTTTGCCTCACTGGACATAACCAGTTGTATCAAATTTAAAAAGACAGTATAAATGAGAGTGATAAGGAAAATAACTATATGTTAAAATTTAAGGAATGCCAAATTATTTGTTATGGACATTTTTAATATTTTGTAATGATTTGGAAATATCAAAACAACATAATTGCAAAGCATTGACTAGAATAACACTTGAGATCAGTAGTTGAACAAGCATAATTAAAAAGTAAAACTTTCTTCATGACCTGAAATCACTAAACTTGTAGAAGGTGATTTCCTTTATGTCCTGTAAGTAAATATAATTGTTCCCACTACATAGAGAAGGAAATTGAGGATTAGAATAATTTAAAAATGTGTCTACTTACATTGTTAGTAGTCCAACAAGTTAAATAACTTATTGATTATGCTCATAGTTTTCTAACTTAAGTATTTATTGGAATAAGCTGCTCATTTGGAATCAGTAATAAATAGCTATAATTTTGGGGGGAAAATTTTGCATATAGAAGTTTATGCTATATCAATAATTAAGCTCAGACTAGAAATGTAAAGGAGAACAAGACATTATCCTTGTTCAGGAGATATGCAAAGTTAGCTGACAATTATAACTAAATGTGACTAGTTCTAAGCTGGAGTAAATATGTATAAAGAACTAAAGGTCTTCAACCTTTGGAAGGACAGGGAGTGGATGGCCAGGGAAAATTACCTAAATTTAAGATTTCTCAGCACCAGTTGGCATGTTTGAAGCTCCTAAGGTAAGAGATGGTATGAAAGTTCTATCTACAAGTAGTTCAAAAGGCTAGAGCCATCTACGGAAAGTGACTAACTTGAGAAGAGATATAAGAGATACACAAAATTAAAATGAAAATGTACAATATACTGATGAACAAAAGATCAAAAAATAAATTATGTAATTTTTATCCCAAGATAGAATAATTACCATATGATCAGTGGAATATTGTTATAAATATTGCTTTCTACTGAAGTATGCTTAATAATATCCTTCTTTCTAACTTGTCAGTAAATTCATTAAATCCAGAAAAACATATCTTATTCACTCTAGACTTGCAATTATTCACATAAGGAATATCTTATTTTTTTCTCTAAATATATATTTCTCAGCTGTTATGAGCTTGTTTTACAATTAGGAAGTTATTCAACAACTCCTATGTAATGCTAAGTAGCTATCTTCATTATTCCCCTAAGGGTACGTTGGTAGAGGTCACCGTATGCATAGATATACTGGGTTTTTTTTCTTTACATACTTTTTGCAATAGATAACTGTATCCTATTTTGTGAGATTATTTTTATTAAACAGTTGTACATTTTAAACAATTTTATGCCAACATTAAAATATGAGACAAAATAGAGGACAAAATAAACAGTTAAAAATAAAAATTGTCTTGAATAGTCATGTTATCTAGAAAGTTATTAAAATGGCCCGCAGGTGTCCACATCATTAATTATAAGAAAAATACAAATCAAAAGCCCAATGAGATATCACCTCATCCCTGTTAGAATGGTTAAAAATGACATGTTAAAAAAGACAAGGGATAATAGAGAGGATGTGGATAGCAGGGAACCCTTATGTAAGGGAGAACTTGAAAAAATCTGGAAACGATTTATAAAAAATTGTGTATTTACTCTTACATGTTGAAACTTCAGTCACCTTCAAAATACTCTCCATTTGATGCAATACACCTATCAAGATGTTTTTTCCACTGTTCAAAACAGTTTTTGAACTCATCAGGGTTGATGCATTTTAGTGCTTCTGCCATTTTTTGTTTCACCTCTTCCACATTGACAAACTGTTTCTCTCTGAGGACTTTTTTCATCTGAGGAAACCAAAAAAAGTCAGTCAGGGCATGACTGGGTGAATAGGGAAGGTGGAGCATGATGGTGATACTGTTTTGGGTTAAAAACTGCTGAACACTCAGTACCTATGGGCAAGTGTGCTTATAAATCACCCATCATGAAATGGGCAAATGCAATGAAAGAATCACCAAATTTAAAAAAAAATTCACTGAAGCTAACCACAGTCTCTCACAATGATGCTAGATGGTACACTGATGTCGATGGATTCCTAAAACACTTACCTAGTGGTGAAGCCTGCACTACAAGGGGCCTGCTCTCCAAAAAAAAAAAAATTGTTTTTGAGGGGAGATCCTTGCTCGTTTACTGTTGGTAGGAATGTAAACTGGCACACCCATCATGGAAAATAAGATGGAGGCTCCTTAAAAAAATTAAAAATAGAACTACCATATGATACACTGATCCCACTTCATATCCAGATATACATTCAAAAGAAACAAAATCAGTATCTTAATATATATTTGCATTTCTATGTTCACTATTTGCATTATGCACATTAGTCATGATATGAAAACAGCCTAAGTATCCATTGAGAAATAAATAGATAACGAAATTGCGGCAAATAGGGATAGTATTCAATCATAAAAAAAAAGAAAGAAATTCTAGCATTTGCAACAACATGAATGAAACTGGAGAGCATTATGCTAAAGACAAGTACTGTATCGTCTCACTTATATATGGAATCTAAAAAGTAAACAAAAAGTTACACCAATTAAAAGAGAGTAGTTGCCAGGGACTGGGGTCTGGGAGAAATGGAGAAATGTTGCTCACAGGATACAAATTTCCAGTTATAAGATGAATAAGGCCTGAAAATCGAATGTGATATAGCATAGTGATTATAGTCAATAATACTGTACTGTTTACTTAAAGTTTAATAAGGGACATCTTAAGCATTCTCACCAAAATAAAAATAATCAAAGTGACTGTTAAAGGCAGGCGTCTCCAACACCTGGTACCAGTCTATGACCTGTTAGGAACTGGGTTACGCAGCAGGGGGTGAGCAGCAGAAGAGTGACTGAAGCCTCTGAAGGCTCGTCTGTACTTGCAGCCACTCCTCATTGCTCTCGTTGCCACCAGAGTTTATTTTCTGTCAGATCATGAGCGGCATTGGATTCTCTTAGGAGCGTGAAACCTATTGCGAAATGTGTGTACCAGGAATTTAGGCTGCACACTCTTTACAATAATCTAATGCCAGATGATCATAGATGGAGCTGAAGGGATGATGCTAGATTTGGGGGGCAGTTGCAAATACATGCAGTGAGGTTTGAATGCACATCTCCCCTCCCCAGGTCTATAGAAAAAATGTCTTCCATAAAACCAGTCTCTGATGCCAAAAAGGTTGGGAACTGCTGTTTAAAGGGATTGATGTGTTAATTTACTTTATTGTTATCATCATTTTATAAAGTGTATAACAAATCATCACATCGTATACTTTAAATATATGCATTTTTATGTGTCAATTATATCTCAATAAAGCAGAAAACTTTAAAAAAAAAACTGCCTGCCTACAGAATGCCACGATATGCATGAAGATTCTCTTCTGTACTGTTTATGAGTATGGAAACAAAAGTTTGGTTTTGAAAACTCAAAGGGATTTGATAAAATAAGTTACTTTGTGTAGTTCACTAGATTTTATGAATTGCATTAGACAAAATGATTTATGCACTTAATTACATTCACATTAATCTACAGTGAAATTCAAAAACAGAAAATCAAGCTTGAGATAATTTTTTGTACTTCCTGATGGATCTGTCAAACTGGTCAAGGATAGTACAATTAGAACATTTATGGAAGTCATTGTGGATGTAACTGTTACTGAAGTTGATAAATAAAGTTCTCATTTCAATTATGATGTATGTAAGAAATATAAGAATATGATATTTGCTGCTTTTTATGGAATATATAAAAATGTTGAAAAAATATTGAAAAACTTTATCAATCAGCACCAAGACCTAGAAATTGCTTTTGTTTTCTTTAAAATGAGAAAAGAGAAGTGAATATTATTCAAACAGATTACTGTAAAAATAGTAATTATGGGACCTTTTATATTGTACAATATTAACAGCAGAAATACAAATCTATTTATAGATATTTCACTTATTAAAACAATGCTCTTGAAAAGTAGACCATAGGAGCTTTTGGTTTCTTATTAAAATAAAGATAAATTAGTCACTATACAGTTTATTAAATAAAACAAACTGTGTTCATTAATAAAGACTGTCAATTTTGTATGAACAATAGATCTAATTTCCTCTATAACACATACTTTAATCTTTTTTACATTATAGGTATGTATTCTTGAAAATTATAGTTACTATCTTTCTACCAATTTACTATATTCTAGTCATTTTACTTCACTCCAAGCTTATTACCATAAACCAAAAACATATCCTATAAAATATGCTTTTTATTTTCTCAAGATTTTTTTTCTAGTGATTGGAAAGCATTGTCATGTATGCACTGTATCCAAAATAAAAACAATTCAAAAGATCGTTATTTTGAAAATAATTCAAAGACACAAACTATGAAGATTTTGAGAATTATCATAAGTGGCTGTGTAGAAAGAAGTTACACAAGTGGGGCAAAGTTATTCTGACATAATTTGGAAGAAAGTGATACAATTGTCATCAATATGACAAGTAGTAGCTCAGCTCAGCTACTATAGATGAATAAGATACATTGAAAACAAGGTCAAGTGTAGCTTGAAATTTAAAAAAAATAGGAATAAACAAAAAGCATAAAAATGGATTATCCTAAAAAGTACAATCAATGACTATAAATGATCTCTATAAAAGAAAACACTTAAAACAAAAAGATTTAGAAAGGTTAAAGATTTTTAAAAGTGGATCAGAATATATCAGTGAAAGCACATTAAAAAGTCAAAGGATTTTCAATTTTTATATTAGACAAGGTGTAGCTGAGACATATAAAAGCACTTTATGGATTATGAGAGTCATTTATTATGCTAAGAACTGCAACTCACAATGAGGTTATGTTAGTAAAGCCACCGCTTCAACTTTTATAAAAATAAAAAGAAGACAACAATTGCTATAACAAGACAGAACTATATCAATAATAAAAAATGTATTATATCTTAGCTCAAAACAGATAAACTGGGCAAAACTAGTAAGAATAAGAAATACCCAAACACACCATCATAAAAGAGATAGTATAAATAAAACACTCTGAGCTAGATAATGAATAATAAAACTAATTTTCAAATACACATGAAAATTAACTATGCCTTAGGCCCCAAAGTACTTTTCAATTAATTCTAAAGAGCAGAATGAGAAAAGAAAACTAGAAATTAGTAAAAAGTTTTAAATGCCCCTATCATCTAAAACATCAAAATCAGTATTTTTAACATCTAGGCCAAAATCGGTATTTTTAACATCTACAAAATGAAGTGGCAACCTATATTTAAGAGAATGATAATTAAAATAAAGCATTTAATAATCTGTGGGATATAGCAAATAATAATCAGAGGAAAGTATATTCATGTAAAACAAAGACACATAGCAACAGCAACAACAAAATCATGAATTAAACACTCAAAACCAAATACTGAAAATGACAATGAGAAGGAATAAAGCATAAATTTATGAGTCTGAAAATAAAAATCAGAAAAATATTAATAAATGCAAAAAATAGTTAATTTGACTATTGCGTTAGCCAATTTACACAACAGTCAAAATAGTAAATAATAAAATAAAAATGGGAGTGAGAAAGCACAAATATACAAATGAGTAATCACAGAGAAAATAATCTCCAAAATAAATGTAAAAACAAACAAAATGTAAGACTACTTTGCACAACTCAGTGTTGGGAGCCAGCCTTGGAGGCCCACCTGATTGACAGGGTCCTGGTGGGCTGAAGACCCAGGCCGCAGGGCGAGCCCAGGAAGCTGAGGCCCTTCTGTCTTCCACCTTTGCTGTTTGCTACCGCCGAAGAATTCTGTGCAGTCGTGGAAGAAGAAAATGGCATGTTTATGTAAAGTACTCACAGCTAACCTGAGAATGTCATGGTTCATTTTTCCATTTTCCCACTGTGCCGCTTGGCCTTTTCTACACATGCAAGGGTTAAACTCTGAAGCACATCAAGAATGCTTTCTTTCACTTGGTTATAAGTTACTAGATATTGCTTGAGTGAAAAATGATATAAGCATATTCACTCCTTATGTGATTTAGAATTATGCAGTTTAGTGTTTAGACATAAGGTTTTTTAGAAGCACAAGTTTATAGTAAGTTCATTATGAATTCATTATAAGTTCTAACACTTATATAGGAGTTATGTAGGTGATTTATAACACTGTTTTCAAGATTTAGGATGAAGATTAATTGTTAAGGTTTTTACTTAATTCAATTTTACTTAAAATTCTAAGTTAATGTTTATAGAGTGGGTTTTCACTGAATTCATAATATACTAATTAGATACTTTTATGATAATTAACTAAATACAGAAAGCAAACTTGGGGGCAGGAAACATCACTAAAAGCTTCTTTTGAGTTTTCTTTAGAAATAAACACTGCAAGATAAGAGAAAAGTAACAAAGACACCTGGACGAGAAAGGCGATTATGAAGCTTTGAAGGTCATAGAAGCCCCAAAGAGAAAAACTCCTGCTACATGGAAAACTTTGCACCTGGAAACTTTCTTGAGACATTTCAAGGACTGTAATTCGGGACTTTGAACTAAAACTATCATTTTTGGCTTTATGATAAAGACTCATTAACTAAAAGTAGATCGTGTTCTTGACTTGTTTGTCGCCTCTAGACCACTAGATGGTGGTAACTTTTAAAGCATATGTATGTGAAGGAATTTTTTTTGTCTTGCCCCTTTATGAATGGTATAAAAGCTCTGTGTTAACTAACATTAAACATCATCTGTTCTGGAAGCAGGCGTCCGAGTATAATGTTTTCTTCTTTCGCCTATCCATCTTTCTTTCAGGAAAACTCACGACTCGGCAAAGGCTGGACCCCCGCAACTCAGTAAAAATAGAATAAAAACAAATACATTAAATTAAGTGGAAAAATACAATCAGATAGATTGCGAGACAAGAAATAGAAAAAGTAGACATATATAGACATATAGCCTTTTCACACAAAAGTGCCATAGCAAGCTAGTACCTCTAGAAAATTTTACCAAATGTGTGCCATCATTTATCTTATAGTATTCCCTATGGAGATGAGTTGAAATAGCTCAATACTACTTAAACTAATAAAAAAGAAAAAGCTGGAAAAATTCCCAACCTTATTTATGAATCAAGCATACATTGATTATCAAATCTATAAACAAAAAGTGAATTACAATATGCACAAATCGTGTATTTGTGTGTATATGCAAAAATCTTACATAAAATAACAGCAAAATTTCAAGACATTTTCATTCAAATCTTATGAGTTTAGGACCAGATGTATTCTCATTCTGTATTAAGAAATGTATTATTACAATGCATCACAGAGCTAAGGAGAAATAAATACATAATTATCTACAATTCTGAGGAAAAAAATCCAACACAAATCAATAATCATTCTTATTAGTAACATTCAAAAATATATAAATTGACAAAATCTTCTCATATGGTTAATAAAATTTTTTTTTTAATTCCAAAGTCTCTATTTCTCTAAATGGAAAACATAAGAGCATATTTCCTGACTAAAACCAGCAAGAACACCAGAATGTCTTTTATCTCTATTACTATTTAACATTGTGTTAGAGGAACTAGCTGATGCAATTAGACAAAATAATGAAATTAGAGGTATAAGAAATGGCAACAATTAAAAACAACTTTATTCAATCATTATCAAATGGCTACATGTTGAGGAATCCCCAATTAGTATAAAATTTAGTAAAGTATTTATGTAATAAAATGATTACTTAAAATTGAAAAACCATGTTAATAAGAATGAAACAAATTAGAAAACATAATAGTGGACTCTTTCCATATTTATTTCCAAATATAATTTCACATATTTTTGTGTATGCTTAAATACATAACACACATATATACTTGCATATACATATATACAAACACAAATGTGTATTTATATATACATAGATAAACAAGGAGAAAATATTTCAGTGACTTTAACGAGACACATTTGAACATACATGCTTAAAGATACTATATCCCAAGGGGAAACTGCAGAAAAACTAATATGAAAGCTTGAAAATGATTGCAATAATTATATGGTAATAGCGTCAATATTGTCAATATTGAAACCAAGGAGTTAGTCTGCCAAATTTAGCCATTCTACTTACGTTTGGTCACTTGCTTTTTGCTATTGATATTATTATTTATGAAGCTGAAGACCACATGGGTGATTGCTGGAACTTAACCTTCATGGCTACCTTATAAATAACATCTATAAATCACCATGGCCATGATCACTTCAGCTGTTTTTCAGAAACTTAGGGAAGCTTTTCTCTAGTTTAAACCAGTTATGATCAAGACTCTTCAACTATGCCTGGGCAAATGACAAACATGTGGGCTTTTGACATTGTTAGGCCCAAAACTCCACCTTTATATTATGCTATCCCCACTATTTTCTGAACAAATGTCATACAAAATATCTGCAAGCCTCAATTACACTTGAATAGATCACGGATTACTTCATTTTTCTCCACTGTCAATTACTTTCACAATGCCTAAGACTATTCTGTTTTTCTAACTCATAAACATTCCAAAGCTTTATCTTCAGGGAGACAGATCTGAGAGATGATCTCCTACCTTCTCACTGGGCAGCCTGGTTAATAAATCTTTTCTCTTTTTAAAATACCTTGTCAGAGTAATTGATTTACTGAGATTGTTATGTGAGTTGCAGGCTAAAGCAAATAAGTTACTGCGGTTTGTTGTTGTTGTTGTTGAGTACTGAACTTAGTGAAAGGATTTACATTTATAAAATCAATGAAGTTAAATAAAAATTATGTATTCCTGAATGTGAGTTGCAAATTAAGCCCACAATTTATTTTATGTTAAAAATAATATTAATCATGTATATTGAAAGGCCCCTAAAATAGCAACAAACCTGATGACAATTAAGAAGGCTGGGACCAAGATTTTAAACTGCAAATAATATCTTTTATAATTATAAACTGAATGCTTGTATTCCCTCCAAATTCATATGTTGAACCCTTAACCACCAAGACTATTGCATTTGGAGACTAGGCTTTTGGTAAAACATTAGTTTTAGAGAAGGACATGAGGGTGAGGTCCTCACAATAGGATTTGTGTATTTTAAGAAGGAACTAAGAACTTACTCTCTCCTCCCCATGTGAAGACACAGAGAGAAGATGATCATCTGCAAACAAGGAAGAGAGCCCTCGCCAAGAACTGAGGCAGTGTGAACATTGATCTTGGACTTCCTAGCCTCCCAGACTGTGAGAAATAAATTTATGTTGTTGAAATTACCAAGTTATGGTATTTTGTCACGGCAGCCCAAACAGACTAAGACACCAATTAACAGAAACCTTGGCCTGGGTAGTGGCTCATGCCTAAATCCCAGCACTTGGGAAGGCCAACAAGGGCAGATTGCTAGAGCCCAGGAGTTGAGACCAGCTTGGACAACATAGTAAAACCTTGTCTCCACAATAAGTCAGAAAATTAGCCAGGTGTTGTGGCGTGCGTGCCTGTTGTCCCAACTACTTGGAATACTGTGGTGGGAGGATCACCTGAGCTCAGGAGGTGGAGGCTGTCGTGAACTGTGATCATCAGGACCACGCCACTGCAACTCCAGCCTGGTCAACACAGTGAGATCCTTCAAAAAAAAAAAAAGGAAGTAAAAAAGAAAAGAAACCTTGGTTAAATATCTATTTCAGATTCAGAGAGGGAGATATTCATGATTATTAGCCTGTAGTGTCTTGTAGCAAAATATCAAGGGTAGGATCAAAGTCTATTAGAATCTTAAGAAAAGAGCTAAAAGAAATTAGCCAGGCATGGTGTAACAGGCCAGTAGTACCAGCTACTAAGAAGGTTGAGGTTCAAGTTTACAGTGAGAAATGACCTGGGCTACATAGTAAGACCTCATCTCTAAAACAAACAAACAAAAATTATAAACACAAAAAGGACTCAGGAGTAAACATGAAGAGGCCCCTACTAATTTAAAAACAAAATACAACAAAAATGTAGACTCAATAGTTGTTGAGTTTACATAAAATACTTTCTAATTCATAAGCTCATAGAAATACTAATAGAAGTAAATATATATAAAGAGAAAAAATATAAAAATAATTTTAAAATTATTTTTAAAATAGTAAGTAAAAATATATGAAACATTTATATTATTTTTCCTTATGACTTATACCTCAGGGTAACTGCATAGGTGATTAGAAAGGTATATCTTTAGAAAATCATAAAAGTATAAAATATTCAAGCAAATTAAGATGTTAATATTTTGCATCCTCTTATAAATTAATAGATCAAGGAAAACAGTCATTTTAAATATGATTAAAAGAAGACCTCAAAGCATTATGATCTTCATAATATAGAAATATATAAAAATTTATTTGAGGAATTTTTTTTTTAATTTTTAAGTTTTAATTAATTAGTTTACTGTATTGTTATATTTGCGTTCAACACATAATTTAGAGTCCTGGGATACATATGAGGATTTGATGCATAAGTAAATTGTGTGAACACATTTAGACTTCTAGCAAACCCTCTCACCCTCTTATTAGGGGATATGGTACCCAATGCGTAGTTGTTTTTCCCTTACCCCCCACTGCCTCCCTCTTCTAGCAGGGCTCAGTGTCTGCTGTTCACACATTTGTGCCCATGTGCCCAACATTTATTGCCCACTTATGAGTGAGAATATACGGTTTTCGGTTTTTTGTTTCAGTGATAGTTTACTTAGAATGATAATCTCCAGTTATGTCATTCTAAGGACCTTATTTTGTTTTTTATGGTTGTATAGTATTCATTCATGTATATGTACAACATTTTCTTTATCCAGTTCACTTCTGATGGGTATCTGGGTTCCTTCCATTTTTTTGCTATTATGTATAGTACTGCAATAAACATATATATGACAGGTGTCTTTTTGGTAGAGCAATTTATGTTCCCCTGGTATATTCCCAGGAGTGAGTTTGCTGGGTCAAATGATAGTCCTAGTTTTAGTTATTTGAGAAATCAGCACATTGCTTCCACTTTCACTAAAGGCTGGACTAGCTTACACTTTCACCAACAGTGTAGAAGCATTCCCCTTTCTCTGCAACCTCAGCAACATCTGTTGTTTTTTGACTTTTTAATGATAGTCTTCCTGACCAGTGTGAGTTAGTATCTCACTCTCACTGTAGTTTTTTTTGTTTGTTTTTTTTTTTGTCAGTCTCACTCTGTCGCTCAGGCTAGAGGGCAATGGCACACTCACAGTCACCACAGCCTTGACCTAAGGGCTCAGGCGATCCTTCCACCTCAGCCTTCCAAGTAGCTGGAACTACAGACATGCACCACCACGTCTGGCTAATTTTTGATTTATTGTAGAGATGAGGTCTTGCCGAGTTGCCCAGGCTGGTCTCAAACCCATGGACTCAGGCAATCCTCTTACCTCTGCCTCCCAAAGTGCTGGGATTATAGGCATGAGCCACTGTGCCCGGCTTCATTGTAGCTTTAGTTTGCATTTACCTGATGGTTTATGAAGCTGAGCATGTTTTCATGTTCACTGGATGCTTGTATAAGACATACTTCTTCCTTTGAGAAGTATATGCTCATGTCCTTTGCCAATGTTTAATGGGATTATTAGTTTTTTTCCAGTCAATTCACTTGAGTTACTTATAGATTCTGGATGTGAGGACTTTGTTGGTTGAACAACTTTCAAATATTTGTTTCTTGTTTTCTAGGTCATTTCTTTAATCTCGATGGTTTCTTTTGGTGTGTAAAATTGTTTTAACTTCATAAAGTCCCACCTGCCAATCTTAGCTTTTGTTGCATTTGCTTTTGAGGACTTGGCCACAGATTTGCCTAGGTCAATGTCCAGAAGGGTATTCCCTAAGATTTCTTCTAAGATTCTTATAGTTTGAGGTTTTACATTTAAGTTATTGATCTATCTTAAGTTAATTTTTTGCATATGGTGACAGATAGGGGTCCAGTTTTATTCTTCTGCATGTGGTTAGCCAGTCTCCCCAGCACCATTTGCTAGATATGATTTTCTTTCCCCAAAGTTTTGTTTTGTTTGGTTTGGTTTGGTTTGGTTGGTTTTGTGAAGATGAGTTGACTGAAAGTCTGTGGCTTTACTTCCAGATTCTCTGTCCTGTTTCATTGGTTCTATGTGTCAATTTCTTTACCAGTAGCATGCTATCTTAGTCACTGAAAACTTGTAGTAAAATTTGAATTCTAGGATTATTATGCTGAGTTTTTTCTTTGTTCTTTTTGCTGAGAATTGCTTTAGCTGTCCTGGCACACTTTTGTTTCCATATAAATTTCAGTATTGTCTTTTCTAGATCTGTGAAAAATGATCCTGGTGGTATGATAGGGTTTGCACTGAATCTGTAGATTGTTTTGAGTACTCAGAATGGGCTTCTTGACAATATTGATTCAATATTGATTCAATATGGATTGATTCAATATTGAATCAATCCATAGGCATGGGATTTTCTTCCATTTGTTTGTCATCTTTGGTTTCTCTGTGTAGTGTTTTGTAGTTCTCCTTGTAAAGATCTTTCACATTTTTGGATAGATGAATGCCAAGGTATTTTGTTATTCTGTGGCTATTGTGAATGTAATTGCACTTTTTATTTGGTTCTCAGTCTGCTTGTTGTTGATGTATACAAATGCAACTGCTTTTTTTTGCATTGATTTTGTATCCTGAGACTTTATTAAAGTTATTTATCAGTACTAGGAGGATTCTGACAGACTCTCTAGGGTTTTCTAGGTATAGAAAACCCTGAAGAGAGATAATTTAGCTTTTTCCTTTTCTATTTGCGTATCCCTGATTTATTTCTCCTGCCTGGTTGCTCTGTCTAGGACTTCCAGTACTATGTTAAATAGGAAGGATTAGGGTGGACATCCTTGCCTGTTCCAGTTCTTAGGAGAAATGTCTCCAGTTTCTACCCATCAAGTATGATGTTGGCTGCAGATTTGTCATAGATGACGATTATTTTTTAGAGGACTATTCCTTTGATGAATAGGTGTTTCGGGGTTTTTTATCAAGAAGGGATGTTAGATGTTATTGAATGCTTTTTCTGTATCTATTAAGATAATGCTTATGTGGTGGATTACTTTTATTGATTTGAGTATGTTAAACTAGCCATGCATCCTGTGAATGAAGCCCACCTGGACATGATAGATGATCTTTGTAATATGCTGTTGAATACTATTTTCTAGAATCTTGTTGAGAAATTTTGCATCTATATGCATCAGGAAAAATGATCTGAAATGTTCTTTTCTTGTTGGGTATTGCTATTTTTCAGTTTTAGGATGGGCATTGACTTCAGAGAACAAACTAGAGAGAATTCCTTCCTTCTTCATTGCTTAGAATGCATTAAATAGGATGGGTATCCACTCTTTCATATACATATTATGGAATTAAGCTGCTAAACCATCTGGCCCATGGCTTTTATTGGTAGAGAGTTTTCTTATTATTGAGTTGATTTTTTAGATTGCTATTGAACTATTTAGGATTTCAATTTCTTCCTCTTTAAATATTGTGAGGTTATGTGATACCAGGAATTTTTCCATTTCCTTAGACTTTCTAACTTACTCACATACACTTGTTCATAATAATCTATGATAATCTTTTGTATTTTTTCAGGTTCAGTTATAACACTAACCTTTTCATTTCTAATTATGCTAATTTGCATTTTCTCTCTCTTTTTTGTTAAAATGGTCAGGGGTCTGTCCATCTTATCCACTCTTTCAAAGAACCAGCTTTCTATCTTGTTGATTCTTTGTATGATTATTTTGGTCTATATTATATTCAGCTTTAGCTTCATTTTGATACTTTTTGTTGTTTTACTGGTTCTGAGATTAGAATACTCTTTTCTTTCCAGCCTCTTTGTTGCAACTTTAGATGGGTTACTTGAGATCCATGTATTTTCTTGATTGTGCATGCAATGTTATAAACTTCCCTCTCAGCTTCTTTTTCATGGTATTCCAGCAGTTTTGGTATGTTGTGACTGTTTTCATTTTTTTTCAGGAATCTTTTGACTGTTGTGATTTCTGTGTTAACCTAAAAGCCATTCAGAAGCATATTGCTTCATTGTTATTGATTTGTGTATTTTTGTGAGGGTTCCTGTTGATAATATTTGTTTTGTGCCACTGTGTCTAAGAAGACACTTGGTATGATTTTGACCTTTTGAAATTTGTTCATGCTTGATTTATGTCCAAGTATGTGGTTGATCTTAGAGTATAGATCATGTGCTGATAAGAGGATTGTATGTTCATTTTTTATTGGGTGATGTATTCTGTAGATGCCAATTAGATTCAATTGGTTGAGTGTCAAATTAAGGTTCTGGATTTCCTTGTTATATTTTTATGTCTATGGTCTGTCTAGGACTATTAGGGGAAGAAAGGAATATGCAAGATGATGCCATTGGGGTGCAAACATTAAAAGCCAGATTGCAAAAGTCAGTAAAAGAGAATAAGTTTCTAGGACTAATATGTGGGTGAAAAACCCCGTTGAATACATAAGGTATTTAAAAGTGCATAACACCAATTAAAATTAATTGCACTTGTTTTTCTGTTTACCAGTGGTATCACATAGAATGACAGTAAGGGCTTTTGTTAACTAATTTTATTTGTGGCAATGTTATCGTAGCAATTGTTGAAAAATAAGTCCTTACCAAAATCCTTAGCAATTACACATTGTTAAGAATTTATTATAAACTTATCTGGGTAGAAAATGACAGGGCTGGCCAGGTTCAGTGGCTCAGCCTGTAATCCCAGCACTTTGGGAGGCCGAGGTGGGTGGATTGCCTAAGCCCACAGGTTTGAGACAAACCTGGGCAACTTGGCGAGACCTCATTTCCATAAAAGATTTTTTAAAAAATAGCTGAATGGGGCAGGGTGCGCCTCTAGTTCCAACTACTTGGAAGGCTGAGACAGAAGGAGCGCCGGAGCCCAGCAAGTCGACGCTGGAGTGGCCATGAGTGTGCCACAGTACTTCAGCCTGGGCAGTGGAGTGAAACGCCAACTCAAAAAAAAAAAAAGAAAAGAAAAGAAAAGAAAGAAAATGACAGGGCTGAGATATAGATGAAGCAAGATATTATATATCTTCATAATTGTTGAGATTGGATGATTGATACATGAAGATTCATAATAAATCCTATTTCACGTATATTTTAAACTTATTCTTTTTGGCAATAAGTTTTTTAAAAAAGAGAAAATAGAAACATGAATATTTCAAGGAAAACCCGTGCAATGAGAAATATATTTTGTATTGCCTCTCATTTCCAGCACTCATACAGTTACTTCTATTTTTAAATTATAGAATATATATTAAGTATATCTTTGAAATTATAGATACAAATATGTCTATTTTATAATATATTAATAAAATCAAATTTTAGAAGTTTATGGACAACCCCCATTGGTCCCCTCCCACTGTGGGAGCTTTTCTGACCTCTCAATAAATCCTGCTTTCTAAAAAAAAAAAAAAGTTAGCCGGGCTCAGTGGCTCAGCCTGTAATCCCGCGCCTTTGGGAGGCT
>NW_007260479.1:90532-119562 GCF_000164805.1 Carlito syrichta
AAAAAAAAAAAAAAAAAAGTTTATAAGAATGTATTAATGAAATAAAATTTAAAAGTTCATGAATTAGACAATCTATTAAGGCTTAGATTAACATTGCTTATAAAAAAAATCTATACAATAAGCCAGTTGAATTTGGTTCAATTTATATTAAATAATCAAAAGTTTACTATTAGTTGTTGGTACTCATTTGTAGTTCTCAGACCTTTAGAAATGCATCATCTTTCTACCATATGCAAAGCTCATTCTACTTATAGAAAAAGAGAAGCCAAGTACTAATTAAAATACTCTACCATGTAATTCTAGTGAGCTATGACTTCAAATTTGTTAGAAATATTAAATTTAACTGTCTTTAAGACTACTATGGTCATATATTAATACATGACATATTATTTGGTCACATTAATGAACTTGTCTTTTTTTTTTGAGTTGGAGTCTCACTCTGTCACCCAGACTGGAGTGCAGTGGCCGCTCCCGGCCACCGAAGCCTCCACCTGCTGGGCTCTGGCGATCCTTCCGCCTCAGTCTCCCAAGTAGTCAGAATTACAGGCATGCGCTACCATGCCCGGCTGATTTTTTGATTTACTGTAGAGATGAGGTCTCACTGCCCAGGTGAGTCTCGAACCTGCGGGCTCAGGCAATCCACTCACCTCAGCCTCCCAAAGGCGCGGGATTACAGGCTGAGCCACCAAGCCCGGCTAATATACTTGTCTTTACAGAGTGAAATAAATGTCACTTTAATTTATTCGTAAGACTATAGTGAAGCAATATCTTCATGAAATTGGAAGGAAATTCAGGGTCTAAATTTTGGCCACATTAAAAAAATAGGACATTTTATGATAAAATACTATTTTGACAGATAAAAATACAAAATTGTCAAAATCCAACCAGACCAAACAACATAAGAGTAGCAATGTTAATTAAACATGTGGACTGTAATCACTGTATCATACTAAATTTCCTATGTTGTAATATGTGCATACTGTTGTGCTAGCATATTCAGTAGTTAAAATACTGAAAGCCTTTGGGTTTTCAGATATTTTCTTTTTTTCTTTCTTTCTTCCTTTCTTCCTTCCTTCCTTCCTTCCTTTCTTTCTTTCTTTCTTTCTTTCTTTCTTTCTTTCTTTCTTTCTTTCTTTCTTTCTTTCTTTCTTTCTTTGAGTTGGAATCTCACTCTATCGCCCAGACTGGATTGCAGTGGCCACTCCCAGCCACCACAGCCTTGACCTGCTGGGCTCCGGTGATCCTTCTGCCTCAGCCTCCCAAGTAGCTGGAACTACAGTCATGAGCTACTACGCCCGGCTAATTTTTGATTTATTGTAGAGATGAGGTCTTGCAAAGTTGCCCAGGCAGGTATCGAACCCGCAGGCTCAGGCAATTCACTCACTTCAGCCTCCCAAGGCACGGGATTACAGGCTGAGCCACCAAGCCTGGTCAGATATTTTCTCAAATTAAGTAAATACATAAAAGAGTTCCGGTGTGTATATCAGCATTTCTGAATTTTACAGAGAGTAAAACTATATATAGTAAAACTATATATATATAAAACACTATATATAAAACTATATATAGTAAAACAATATCAATGCAAAACTATATAAGTGTAAAATCAGAGGTGAGAAATCTAATTTCCCTTCTAGTATGTATTTAATCATGTTTGGGTAGAATAGCCAATAATTATTTCCTGAAAAGTACAAAAGATAGAAGAAAGATCAATGAACACTGAGAGTTTATAAAGAAAATAGCCGTATGAATCTTTTGACAAATTCATATAACATGTGTTGTTATATTTTTCAAAGCCTCCATCAAATATCAAAATTAGTATTTAATGTGGAACATTAGATATTAGAAAATGACAAAATAAATTTATATATAATGGTATATGAGATATCATATCTAAAAGGAATGCCATTGTTTGGAATATTGACTATACTTTTTTTGGAACAATGTCAATATATAAGCTAGTTTTTTATAAGCAGAAATAACCTTACATTACCATTTTAGAACAAAAATGACATGATACCCATCCTGAAGTTTCTGCTACACATTGTTTAATTTTGCTTTTGTACTATGACCAAATATAATCATGTTAAGAATTTCAAGAAATCATACTGCTTAGAAAATAGTCATCAGAAATATTACTTCCTAAAGCAGAAGTAGATAGGCTTACTATGATAAATAATTATTATAGTGTTTATTCATTATTATATTTACTATTATTATACCTGAGCTGAAACTATGCTATGAGGTAGGAGTTCATGATCACACTTTAAGTTTTAATATTGAGTAATCAGAATAAAATATTAAAAGAAGATTTTTGGAATTAACCAATAGCTGCTAGTTAGTTACCACTAAGAAGCTATTAGATGGTGTGGTGGACAGATTGGAAAGAGACCTCCATGCTTCCTCTCCTCTGATGTTCATAGTGTGAGAAGAACCTGTGACTTGCATCTAGCCAATGGAAAATGGCAATCACTCCTGTGATTGCATTAGTTAAGACTCCATTTTTCTAGCTTACTCACCCAAATCAGTCTCTCTCTGTGGTTGGCTTTGAAGAGGCAAACTGCCATGACTCTACAATTCTGAGAATATGAATTCTGCCAGTGATCTAAAGCAGATGACAAACAAATCTTTCCCTGGTGGAGCTTCCATTATAAGTCCTGGAAGTCACTTTGATTTCAGTATTGTGAGACTTTAGGCAAATAACCAGCCAATTCATATTTGGATCTCTGACCCACAGAAACTAAGAGATAATAAATGTATATGATTAATTTGCTAATATTTTCATAATTTATAATGCTGTATATAAACATAATGTAAATGATTTTTAAAAGACCAAAAATAAGATTCTGGAATAAAGTTGACATTATTGCTTGCCTGGCAACGAAGAGACCTATTACTCAGGAATATGTTCAGCAAGTTTTCTTCATTCCTTCAAATGAGATTGAAAGCTGTAGGTGGGAGTAAAAATAAGAGAGTACCCCAAATAATGTGGGAGTCTCACATAAGTTGTCTGAATGTTTCATGAAGTGCATAAGTAGATGGTAATATCTTTGCTTTTATGACCAACTTTCATAGGTTTTAAATTGATGCAAAGAGACTTTGGTTCAAATAATTTGAGATGAGGTGCATCAAATTTGGCAGAAGAACTAAGATCTCTCAGTTGATGTTCTTGTATGCTTGTGATAAAAAAAAAATATGTTATATTTCTAATTAACAGTGGTGATGTGAGAATATCCTTCAGTCTGGATTACTCTTTCTCAATATATGATGCCCCCCAAAAACAGTAGAAGTAGCAGTAGCATTGGGGACTTTATTAGAAAAGCAAATGATCAAGTTCCACTAAAGCTGTAAAGAATCAGAACAAATAAGTATGATGGGCCCTAAAAATCTGATTTTAACAGTCTCCAGATGACTCTGACGATGCTGGAATTTGAGAATCAAGCTAATATGTTTGTATTTCATTGGATAAATAGAAACTAGGCAAAATCTGAATGAAACACCAAGGCTTACTTTTTGTTTCCCTAATCTTGAGATCCAGTGATAACAAGGTAATATTTCTGAATAACAATACCAATGGAACCAGAGTGTAACAGATAAAGATGGCTGAAAAGAAGGAAGTTGAAACGTTCAAGGTACAGGTGATCTAACAGCAGTGATGTGTAATATATATATATATATATATATATATATATATATATATATATGCTGAAGGTGCCAAAAAAATACACATTTTAAGAGATGTTATCTATGTATTTCAGTTTGCTATAATCAGAAGTGTCTGGATGTTGATGATAACCACTTTTAGTACCTCTTGTAATTGCAGAAGTCGAGTGACATGTATTCATCTTTTGTTATCAATGTATATTGAGTGTTATGATTTTAATACAGTTTTTTCCTTTCTTAAATTGCATATATATTCTTTGGCACCCTCTATGTGTGTGTGTGTGTGTGTGTGTGTGTGTGTGTGCATGAATAGATTCAAACAAATACTTAACAGGGACATCACACCAGCAAGGATGCAGCAAACTACTGAAACAAATTCAGTAATTTAAGATTTAAGTTGTTCCCACTTCTATCTTACTTCATCTCATATTACCTCAGATTTTTTTTAATAAAAAGAACAAAATATTAGCAACCAGATGTAGGTGAAAAATACATAGAAAATTACTATATTTTGTAAAAAGGAGGCTTAATGAATCTACCTTAAAAGATGAATAACCTGAAAGAAAATTAACTAGAAAACTTTGAAATAGCATCTCAGAAAAAAAGTCCAGAAAAAAAGCACATATTCAGGAAAATTAAATAAAACATACTCTATTAGAAATTATATATTACATACAAAAGTGGCAGCACAAAAAATAAAAAGATGGTAGAACTAATCAATCCTATATACATATAGCTTATAAATATATTAATGACCAAAAAACTCTAACATGGTATAAAACTGGTTAGTCTATAATCCATAAGAAGTAATACAGGAAAAAAAAACATAACTTTATAAGTAGAATGACTATAATAGATTTGATAAAAAAGATACCAAAGCCACTTTATACTCTATGTATATAAAAAAATAATAATAATGAACAATTTCCCCTCAGTTAGAGCTTCATTTCTCTACTCTCTCACATAGGAAATCTCCTATGTTATTCATCAATTTTGTCTCCACCTGCACAACTCAGTCTTCTTTACCAAGAAGGATCTCATTGCAGCATTCATTATAACTGCTATTATTAATGTCACAACTAGTATTTCTGTTGCTAGATTCAGTGGTCACTTTTTAGCTATTTTTGAGGAAAAAGTATGTATTTTACTCTATTTTAAAAAATTTTTCTATTTATTTTAAAACATTACACATAAAATTTGATTTATTTGTTTGTTTATATTTATTTATTTATTACTATAGAGATGTAGGGTACCAGTGAGAGTGAACTAAAGTAGGCCACATGCAGGTGAAATTTGGGTTTCTAACTGGCCCTCATTAACCTGGTAGTGGACCAGGAACCCTTTGTGCTGTCTCATGCCTCCCACTCTCTTCCCTCCCTTCCTTTCTTAGCAGTGCCCAGCAACTGCCAATTCCTCCCTTTTGCTGTGACACATGTTCAGGGCTCACTTATAAGTGAAAACACGCAGTATTCAGTTCT
Source organism: Carlito syrichta (assembly GCF_000164805.1). Classification (NCBI taxonomy): domain Eukaryota; kingdom Metazoa; phylum Chordata; class Mammalia; order Primates; family Tarsiidae; genus Carlito; species Carlito syrichta. The sequence goes on from NW_007260479.1 coordinate 95,674, forward strand.
TTGTTTCAGTGATGGATCACTTAGTATGATGGTCTCCAATTCCATCCAATTTGCAGAGAAGTCCATGATTTTGTTGTTCTTTATGGCTACATAATACCCCAGCATGTATGTGTACCACATTCTTTTATCCAGTTCACTTTCGATGGGCATCAGGGTTGGTTCTATGGTTTTACTATTGTGAATAGTGAGGCAATAAACATATGTGTGTAGGCGTTTTTTTTGTCTTTTTTTTTTTTTGTAGAGAGTGATTTATGTTCCTTTGGGTATATTCCCAGGAGATCAAATATTGGATCATATGGAAGATCAATTTTTAGTTCTTTTAGGAATCACTACACTGTTTTCCATAGGGTTTGAACTAGCTTTCACTCCCACCAATAGTGTAGAAGTGTGTCCTTTTCCCCACACCCGTGCTAACATCCATTGTTTTTTGACATATAGCCATCCTTACCAGAGTTAGGTTGTGTCTCACTGTAGTTTTAATTTGTATTTCTCTGATGATAGTTAGGCTGAGCATTTTTTCATGTGTCTGTTGGTTGCTTGTAAGTCTTCTTTTGAGAAGTGTCTGCTTGTGTTCTTTGCCCACTTTTTATTGTTTTTGTTTGTTTGTTTTTCATTTCATTGCATTTGAGTTCCTTGTAGATCCTGGATGTTCGGTCTTCGACAAATGCATAATTTACAAACAATTTTTTATCATTCTATGGGTTGCCTCTTTACTCTCTTCATGGCTTGCTAGTTTTATTTTAAGTAAATTATTTAAAAATTAAAGTAAAATAGTATACAGATAGTAATATCAAATAAAGAGTAAGTTTTTAACTTTCACAAAAATTTCACAAAAAACAGCGATTGGGATGTTAAGCTAGAGAAAATCTTTGCAATTTATAACCAAAGAAAAGAGCATTTTATAATAGTCACAGATTCTGAAAAGGTCAGAAACAGGACAAAAGCTTAACAGAAGGGCACAATAGAAAAAACAACAGGATTTTTTAAAAAGACATCTGCCAACATGAATCAGGTTTGTTCTTGCACCATTTTTTAAGGCAATGCTTGGATCCATTAAATAAATAGAAAAGAAGTAGAAAAAAGTACACAAAACTATATTAGTTTAAAAATATATAGTATTTCCACAAAAGAAGCCCCTTGGAAAGTTATTTTTAACACATTTGTACTAAAACTGAAACTTCATTAATGAAACTTTATTAAAACTGAACAAAGATAGAATATATCAATTAAGTTTTGATTTAATCAGTATGAATTGAGCCATAAGCCTAAGCAAAGAGAGACCTAATCAGAAGAAAAATGGATAGAAATTTTTAGTATGAAAGTCATTGGAAATTCTGAGTGCCGTCTCCGATAACACCAGAATGACTGAACAGTTGAAACATAGATGACTATAAGTACTTCAAAAGTTTTCTAAATCTTAAGATATATATGTTTAAATGGTCTATGAATAATAGACTCATACTCAGTTCATTCACTTTGGGTGCCTGCCTGGTTTTTTATCTTTGAATTTGTGATTATCCTAGAGGATACATATCTGGAGACCACCAAAAATGGAATTATGTTTTGAAGGGTGGACATTAGTAGTACCCCCACTAGGTAAGTGTTCTAGGAATCCATCAGAATCAGTATACTAGCTAGCATTTGTGAGAGATTGTGTTCAGCATCAGTGGATTTTTTTTGGAGCTATTTCAAAATGTTTGCCTATTTTATGATGAGTAACTTATGACCACACCTGCCCACACAGCACAGAGTGTTCAACAGATTTTGACCCCAAATGGCATAATCCCCACGCCCCATCCTTTCTCTTCACCTGACCTTGCCCCCAGTGACTCTTTTTGGTGTCCCGGGATGAAAAAAACTTCTCAAAGGGAAACGTTTTGCTGATGTGGAAGAGGTGAAGCAAAAAATGGCAGAAGCACTAAAAGACACCGAAATCGACAAGTTCAAAAACTGTTTTGAGCAGTGGAAAAAGCATCTTGTTATTTGTAACTCAACAAATTAAGAGTATCCCAGCACTTTGGAAGGCTGAGGTGAGTGGATTGCCTGAGCCCGTGGGTTCGAGACCCGCCTGGGCAACTTGGCGAGACCTCATCTCTACAATAAATCAAAAATTAGCCGGGCGTGGTAGCGTGCGCCTGTAGTTCCAGCTACTTGGAAGGCGAAGGCAGAAGGATCGCCGGAGCCCAGCAGGTTGAGGCTGCGGTGGCCGGGAGCGGCCACTGCACTCCAGTCTGGGCGGCAGAGTGAGACTCCAACTCCAAAAACAAACAGACAAAAAGAGTACTTTGAAGGCAACTGAAGTTTAAACATGTAAGAATAAATACACATTTTTTTAATAAATAAATTCCATTTGGGGGAGTCCTTCTCATATATATAGCCTATATCTATATGTTATTATTTTTCTTTTGGCTTCATTGATTCAGTATCAATGATTTTTGAAGATTCCTTAATAATTTGACATTTCTAAATTATAACACATCCCAGGGTTCAGTACTGGGAGGTTTTCTATTCTCCCTTTATATACAATTCTTGGTGGTCTTAAGAAGTTTTATTGATCTGTGCTCCTATACTCATTATGCAGATGTCTACATTTCAGACTTGTATATAAACATGTGTACTTAATTTTTCCAGTTAAATATATAATAAGCGTGCAAATTAAAGTATCTAAAATGAGATTCCTAATGCTTCCCACTCACTCCTAGTCAAAGAAACAAAAGAACAAAATACAAATATCTACTTCCATTATTACCATCCACTCTTTCCCAAGTTACTCAATATCTCCTACCTGAATTATTATAGTAGACTTCTAGCTGATTCTGTTACTTCTACTTTGTGCAAATAGTAATACAAAAGGGCCTTTGAAAATGTATGTCAGAGGCTGGGCACAGTGTCTCAAGCCTATAATCCCAGCACTTTGGGAGGCTGAGGTGAGAGGGTTTCCTGAGCCCAAGGGTTGGAGACCAGCCTGGGCAACTTGGTGAGACCTCATCTCTACAATAAATCAAAATAAAAAAAAGTCGGGTTTGGTGACTCAGTCTGTATTCCTGCGCTTTGGGAGGCTGAGGTGAGTGGACTGCCTGAGCCCGCCGGTTTGAGACCTGCCTGGGCAGGCGAGAACTCATATCTACAATAAATCAAAAAATGAGCCGGGAGTGGTAGCGCGCGCCTGTAGTTCCAGCTACTTGGAAGGCTGAGGCGGAAGGATCGCCGGAGCCCAGCAGGTCAAGGCTGCGGTGACCAAGAGCGGCCACTGCACTCCAGTCTGGGTGACAGAGTGAGACTCCAACTCAAAAACAAACAAACAAAAGAATGTATATGTCAGATTATGTCAACCCTCTGCATGTGCTCTTCCAGATTGCTGCTTATGTCACCAAAAATTAAACCAAAATTCTTTCTTTGGAACATAAAACTCAGCATGACTTAAGCCATTCTTAACTCCACAGTTCCTGGCATTGACTCATTCAGATACAGCAACACCAGAATCTTTTCTCTTGCTGGGAAAGAACTCCTATCTTCTCTCATTGCGTCCTTTTTTTTCTTCTTTCTATGCCATGAATGTTTGCCTGTAGTTAGCCTTTGGGTCATGGCCACAGTTCCTTGATGAAAGTATTCAAATTTCATCTTGTCACCAAATGTTTCCCCAAATTCACTATTTAAACATTTTTTAGAACACTTCACTTCTTATTTACCATGCTTAAATTTTTCCATAGCACTCTCATCATTTGCCATAATGATATGCTTATTTCTTGATTAATTGAGATTATCTTCTAATTACAACAGTAGACTCAGAAAGGCAGGTACTTTTTTTGATGTTCACAAATGTATTCCCAGCACTCTGGACACTGCTCAGCTTGTGGTAGGCAATTCATATATAATGTTGAATGAATATTGATGAATAAATGGAAAGGTATTATTTCATTCTCCTGGTTCACAAAAATGGTTGACATATCTATTAAGTTTATTACAAAAAATGGCATTGGTTGTTATTCCATAGCAATAAAATAAATAAATAAGCACTTAGTATATATACATACCAAAAATGTATATAATCATTGACAAAAAATAAATACCATAGTAATTACGAAAATGGCCTGAAGTGTCTTTTTTTTTGAGTTGGAGTCTCACTCAAGCGATCCTTCTGCCTCAGCCTTCCAAGTAGCTGGAACTACAGGTGCATGCTACCACGCCAGCCTAGTTTTTTTTTTATTTATTTATTGTAGAGATGAGGTCTCACCAAGTTGCCCAGGTGGGTCTCGAACCCGCGGGCTCAGGCAATCCACTCACCTCAGCCTCCCAAAGCGCTGTGATTACAGGCTGAGACACCGAGCCCGGCTCTGAAGTGTCTTTCAAAAATGCTCTTGTCTGTAAACAAAATAGTACTTCATAAATCAGCAAATGTCTATTGAATGTCTGCTATATTTTAGGAATTATATTGGTTGTTGAGGCTCCAGTGTATAACATAATTTAAATACTTGTCCTCCAGAAAAATACTTATTATCTTATTGTAAAAGCAGGCAAGGATAATTTTTTTAAAATGTGGGGTGATCGTATTATAAAGAAATTGAAGGTGGTAATATGACAGAAATTAATTATAATTTAGCTGAAATCCAGGAACAATTTCTTTGATGACATAACATTTAAATTTAAACCTATGTGATAAAAAAGAAATAGCTTTTGAGAATATGGGATGTTATCATTCTAAGTTTCTGCCAAGCCTCTGAAACTGAAATGAGGTTGGTGTGTTTAAGGGAATAAAAGAAGACCAGGGAATTTGAATTTCAGCACTCTGTGAAATTCTAGTGCTGATAAAGTTAGAGTGGCAGATTTGGGCCAGGTCACATATGACCTGCTAAGTCATGGTAAGATGTTTGAATTTTAATCTGATTGTAATAGGAAGTTATTGGATTACTTTGTAAAGAAAAAAATGCATTATTTGATTTATGCTTTAGAATTTTTCCCAGGTTGTTGTCTCAAAGAGGGAGTATAGAAAAGGCCAAAATAAAGAAAGATCAACCAGGTAAGAGACTGTTACAATAGTTCAAACAAATAGTTCAGACTGAAGGAGAGCAGGAAAGATGAACTAGAGATAATATTACATGTAGAAAGAACTTGAAACTGATTGGTTGTAGAAACATTGAAGGAAATAAGAGAAATAAAGAATGACTCCTATACCTTTGTGTGAGCATCTTTTGGGGTATTGCTAAGATGAGGAATGCTTGATGATAGGAAATGAATTTGGTGAGTTTAGAAAAATGTTTCAACTTTTACAGGCCTAGTTTTACTCTTGATGACACATGAAGCATCCAAATACAGATTCAAATACATATTAGGCTATTGTAGTGGAAGATGGGGTAAATTTAAATTATAAGATAAAGTTTTGAAAGAAGTGAATTGGATAAAAATATAGAAAAAGAATAATAATAATAATTTAAAAAGCATGAGAAAGGTAGCTAAATAGACAAATCTATAAAGAGAGAAAAGAAACAGATCAAATATTGTCATATTTATTAAATTTTACTTCAATTAAAATGTTTAATTTTATGTTAAAGATTCACCTCTTTATTGCAGCTCTTTGCTAACATAAACATATACCACAACTTATAAAGGCACTATGAAAATATATGTTTACAGTGATATTCCATATATAATAAAAACTGGAGAGGTCTGCAGGGATGTATTATATCAGAAAGGTTTCATGATCTTGTCAGTCTTTCAAACTGCAAAAGCAATCAACAATGATAACCTCATTATATACATGTATTATACTTGGTCTAAGAAAATATTCATTTTATTTTTAACAGTGATGCTGTTTTCACTTAAGACCCATGTAAAATTACCTGTATTTGAAATGCTTTTTTCTACTTTCAAATGTCAGGTTATTAATTTTTTTTTATTTCTCTGTGGAACAGGCTGATTCTCCATTGTGTAAAAATGTCACAGAACAGCTGTGACCTTATGTTTGGAGCTGACTGGCACAATGAAGTGTCAGAGGAAGGAAAATGCCATTCTCTGATGAAGGGAATTGCTTCTATCACTATCACATTAATCATTTGTTTATAATGACTAACACAGGTGAACATAAGCTAACTAATATAACATTGCTATTTACCATAATGTTCCTCATTACCAGTAAATTAGAAAATAAATTAAAGACATAGTTAGGTCGCCATATGTCACATGAATGAAAGAGCTAGAATATACACATGAGTAGAACTATGGGCTAATTATCAGCCAGAATCTACTTTTATCACGCTGTAAAGTTTTGAAACATTTTTTTTTATTTCTGAATATTTTATGACTATTCTTATGGTAGAAGCTAAATTTTATCTAGATGGTGTTCTCACAGACAAAAGAACTGAAGTTTTCCTTTTGATTTTATAGAAAACAGAACACATAGCCATATACTGGGATAGGTATTTAGGTAGATACATTGAAATGTATTTTCACAAGGGTATTTTTTTTTTTTTTTGTCTCAAATTCTACTGGCAAATGGTCCTGCTTTTAAAATTCCATGTATTCATGTTTGTCGGTGTTTCTATCACTATTATGAGTTTGGATCTACTGCTCCTAATAACTGTATATTATACACAGACCTCATTTTTAGCAAACTCATGAAGAAAATATGATGATCACATCTTATGAAGAAATTGAAGATCACTTGACTGATACTTGGATTCTCTCTATAACTGTATTAGGAATGGAATTCTTTTTTATAAAAACTTAAAGTAAATTATATAAATGATTTCACCATATATTATATATCAATACTTTTTATTATTTCTTAATAATGATAAATGCACTTCCTGTTGTTGAAAATATAACAACATTCCAAAAGTATACATGAGAACACCAGTCCCACTTAGAGATTTGTTTACTCAACAACTTAAACATGTGAAGAAGCAGTTAATTTCTATCATATACATGCTGTATTTTCCATTTATTTATAATGAGGAGAAAATCTGATGACATTTTAAAATATTGTTGTGAATGAAGGTTTCATGTAAAGAAAAAATTCACTCAATTTCAAATATTAACAAGAGAGCTCAGAGTGAGTCAAGCAGATGTTTACTAATTATTGACACCACCTTTAACACACACAAACACATGAATACGCAATACATGGACATTAAGACACCGCCTGTATATCCATGAGCATACATTTTGTAAATTTTATTTTAGATAAAATGTAAGTGTCTTTATGATGTTAACGTATTGTTGTAGAACAATTTGACATTCAGGTCATTGATCTGAGAAGTTTTTCTCTTCTCAAACAGTATAGGGCTGGAACAATTAAACATTCATACAAAGAAATGATAAATCTAAATCTAATTTTTATACCACCCATAAAAACAAACAAAAAAGTCTTCAAAAGGTGTAATAGTCTTAAATGTCTGTATGCAATTATGTAATCATAATTTTTAATAAATTGAAAATGTTATTTACTTAGATTATGCACAATTTTTCAATAGCATAATCTATAAAATAAGTATATGATAAATTAGCCTTTACAAACTAAACACTTCTGCTTTTTGAAAGACACTATCAAAAAATAATATAGTAAGCAAAAGGCCATTATAAAATGTTTTCAAAATACATAGCTAATAAAGGTTTGCATTCCGAATATATAAAGAAGTCTCAAAACTCTATGCGAACACAAACAACTTAGTCATTATAATAAAGGGCAAATAAATATGAAATATGAATGAAGCTATTAATCTTTAGTGAAATCAACTAAAATAGCAGCGTTATCTCATAAGACACTTCTGTAAGTAGCGAAAATCACAGTTCAGTGAATTTTTTTTTTTTTTTTTTTTTTGAGTTGGAGTCACTCTGTCGTCCAAGTTGGAGTGCAGTGGCACGTTCACGGCCACCGTAACCTTGACCTGCTAGGCTCTAGCGATCCTTCTGCCTCAGTCTTCCAAGTAGCCGGAATTACAGGCATGCAACACCACACCCAACTAATTTTTTCTTTTATTGTAGAGACAAGGTCTCGCCAAGTTGCCCATGCTGGTCTCAAACCCGCAGCTCAGGCAATTCACTTGCCTAGGTCTCCCAAAGTGCTGGGATTACAGGTTAAGTCTACCAAGTCTGGTCAGGCAAAAGTTTTATTGACAGATAATCAATATTTTCAACAACAGGAAGTGTATTTATCATTATTAAAAAATAACTTAAAAGCATTGATATACAATATATGGTGAAATTATTGATATAATCGACTTTAATTTTCATGAAAAAATAATTCCATTTCTAACACACCAAAAATATGCAAGTATCAGTCAAGTGATCATCAATTTCTTCATAAAATGTGATCACATTTTCTACATAAGTTTGCTAAAAATGAGGCTTGTAAATAACTAGATCATGGGTTTATGAAGGATTGAGTCAGGGCAAAAGTTATCTACAAATAAATTTGAGGGAATTTGGGACCATGATAGCAATGCTGCAATATATCTTGATTTTGTGACTGTAGATACACATTTCTACATGTAGTTCAAATCTCTCATACTCTGCTTTGTCTCAAAACGAGAGCAAAATATATATATCTCACGTAATTGTATGTTAAAAAGTGTGATTTTTTTATAGCCATTCTAGGCCTAAATAAAACTATAACAAAAATATATGAGAAAAAAAGTTGACTATAAGAGAGGCATATGCCTTTATGATAGAAAAAAGACAGTGGTAGAATGAAGTATATCTTGCTACAATATTGAAACTTGGAAGACTCTGCCTCCTAATTAAGAAGCTCTTTATGATTTTTAAAATCATTCAACAATGTTATCTTTCTTCCCATTCCTGCATTACATGAAAAATAGGATTTTAATAAAAAGTAAAAATAAAACCCAGAATCTCAGAGCAGGTTTGCTATTGTTTACTTTATCAGAATATCATATCTTTGCTTAGTATATAGAGAGCTGGTAAGTGCAAATCATTATGCTTTCCGAAAATTCATTTGGCTAAACAGCCCTAAAAAGTAATGAATGCAGAAGTTATCTAGCAAGCAACATACTGTTCCCATGCCAATGCAATCTACTCCCTTTTTAGTCATTATTTCTAACACAATTAATTCATTTCAAAATTAAGTAGCATTTCCCATAATTAATTTTAGAACAATGGTTTTTGACAATGTTTTTATTTCTGTAAGATCTTTTAAAATATGGACAGAGTGAGACTCCAACTCAAAAAAAAATATATGCTTCATGATTCTATGAGCAGCCAGATATAAACTGAATATAAACCACTTATTCATTGCCTATTTGAAAACATACAAATCACTTCACTGGAAGAACACCACCACTAAAGTACTATTCCTCCTTACATCCCTACTTCTTAGCAGTACACTATTTTGTGTCCACAGAGATTCTGGGTCTGGTTATGTGACTTGTGTCGGCCAATGGGATAACAGCTAAGATATCCTGAAACTGCCAAAGTATGTACACACTAGAATTTGTTTTCTCTTCTGAGCTTCTTCCTACTTATGTCCATGTTCACATAGTGAATCCTGAGGTAGCCAAGGAAAAGACGAGAGAGCACATGGAAGGTAGATGAGCCATCCCAATAGTGGCTCACCCTAGGCCAGGCAGCTCCCACCTAACCTGTTATCTATCTACAGGTCCTTGAGTAATCACAGTCCAAATCAGTAGATAATTTATTTATTTGTGCTCCTCTTGTTGATCTACATAATAAAATTTAAACGAATAGTTATACCTTTAAGGCACTATGTATTAAAGATGTATGTCATTTAAAAAAAAAACAAACTGATAGACCACTTATTGAGTGAATTATTGGATCTTGGACCAGCAGAGATGCATCTCATATTCAGAATTCTAAGTGAAATAAACCACATAAAAGTAATACTGTATGATTCCATTTGTTTAAAATGATAAAACATGAAAACTAATCTATATTGACATCACATCAATAGGTGCCTGGTAACCAGGACAAAGGAAAGTATGAAATACATGGACTCATTTAGGAAGTTCAGTGAAGGATGAAAAAATAATGCTATCTTAATTGTGAAGGAGTTTCATGGGTTTATACAGATAGTCTCTAACAATGATTTGACTTTCACTTTTTTGACTTTACAAGTCTATTTGAACACTTCCTCAATTTTCACTAAAATGTAATTTGATACTAATCTTTTGTTTTGTTTTGTTTTGTTTTTTTGAATTGGAGTCTCACTCTGTCACCCAGGCTAGAGTGCAGTGGCATGCTCATGGTTAGACCAGCATTCAACTCGCTGTGTTCTGGCAATCCTTCCTCCTCAGTCTTCCAAGTAACCAGAACTACAGGTGCATGCTACTATGCTGGACTAATTTTTTGATTTACTGTATAGACAGAGTCTCACCAATTTGCCCAGGCTGGTCTTGAACCCACGGGCTCAGGTAATCCACTCTCCTCGGCCTCCCAAAGTGCTGGGATTACAAGATAAGCCACTGAGCCTGTCCTAGTTTCATATTATTCTAATAAAAAAACACTTGTGCTCCAGAAATAGTGGGATAGTTAAGTTACTTTTTAAAAACATTTGTTTAATTTAAAGATGTGGGGTACAACTCAGGGTTAGGTATACAAATGGTCATTGTACAGGTAAGGTTTGGGCCTCACTTTCGTCTCCACTTCACCTGGTTGAGATCAGGTACCCTTATTAATGAAATATGCCCCCCACCCTGGCAGTTTCCCACTATTGCCAATCCCTTTCTTATAGTATTATGATAATTGTTCAGGCTCCACTTATGAATGAGAACATGTGGTACTCAGTTCTTTGCTTCTGTGATAGATCACTGAGTATTATAGATTCTAAGTCCATTCAACTTGCTGAGAAGTTCATAATTTTGTCCTTCTTTATGACTGTGTAATATTCCACTGTGTATATGTTCCACATTTTTTTTAACCAGTCCACTTCTGATGGGTAGCACAGTTGGCTCCATGTTTTTGCTATTGTGAATAATGCTGCAATAAGCATGCGTGTGCAGGTATCTTTTCGTAGAGTGCATTGAGTTCCTCTGAGTATATTCTCAGAATGAGGATTGCTGGGTCGTATGGAAGGTCAATTTTAAGTGGGCAAAAGATATGAAAAGTCACTTCTCAAAAGAAGACATATGAGCAGCTAACAGATGCATGAAAAAGTATCAGACTTCTAATCATCAAAGAAATGCAAATTAAAACCATACTGAGAGACCACCTAACTCCAGTCATGATGGCCATCATCAATCACTCAAAAAACAACACATGCTGGAGAGGATGCAGTGAAAAAAGAAGACTTCTACACTGTTGGTGGGATTGTAAACTAGTACAATCTCTGTGGAAAACAGTATGGTGATTCCTAGTTTAACCTACTTTCAAGTATGCAGTCTTGAGCATACTTTTATGATATAAATGTAAATATATTGATGAAGAGATAATATTTAAATACTTTATGACTGACTATGAAAATATCAAAAGATGTAAGCTTTTGTTTTGTTTTCTCATTTGAATTGGCAACATACAGTTAGTCAAAAATTAGACCCATGGGAGTAAATCTCTCATCCAAGGTTAGAGAAAACCCAGGCACAAAGTTTAAGATCCACGCAACAAGCTGGGCTCCGTGGCGCAGCCTGTAATCCCGCACCTTTGGGAGACTGGGGTGAGTGGATTGCCTGAGCCCGCGGGTTCGAGACCCGCCTGGGCAGCGAGACCTCATCTCTACAATAAGTCCAAAAATCAGCCGGGTGTGGTAGTGCATGACTGTAATTCCAGCTACTCGGAAAGCTGAGGCGGAAGGATCGCTGGAGCCCAGCAGGTCGAGGCTGCGGTGGCCGGGAGCAGCCACTGCACTCCAGTCCCGGCGACAGAGTGAGACTCCAACTCAAAAAAAAAAAAAAAAAAAAAAAAAGATCCACGCAACAGATTGAGAGACTATTTCAACATAATAAAAGGTATTTAGCATCCCAAATATATAATGAAAAGGATAAATAACCTAGAGGATTTTAAACAAAGTCCATTAAATATTTAAAACTCAATAAAAAATCTATATGATAAATACATATATGAAAATAGGATCAACATTACAAGCTACCAAGTAACTATAAGCTAAAATAATTAAAAAACTATTATTTCAAACAACAAGGTTGGGAAGAATTAAGGAGTATGGTAGGCACAGTCAAATATTGGAGATTGAAGATAAAAATTATATTCCTTTACTGTTCCTGAGAGGGTAAATGGATGCCATTATTTGAAGAGCAATCATTAGCATCTAATTAAACTGAAAATGTGGGCAAGCTAGGACCCAGCTGTTTCACCGGTGGTTGAATAGCCTGTTAGATCTGTTACACGTGTACAACAGAAAACTTGTACCTGGATGTATATATGATATTGTTGTAATGGAAACACTGGAAACAAAGTGTATGAAGTGTATGTGTGTATGTCCTGAGTAGGAAGAATGAATAATAATAATAATAAAAAGATATCCATCACAAAGTCAAATACTTAGCATTTGAAGCTTGTAATTAGTAATGATATGAAAATGAACTGATAATTAGGAGTGGAAAATAAAATGTAGATATAAATTACAATGTTTTCATATGTTCTATGAAGAAAATACACAGTGTTCTATATCATATATACATGTTTGACCTGTATGTGAATAAACATATAAAGAATTGAATGAACAGAATAAGGTCAGACTCATGAAATTTTCTTTAGAATTGGGCCAAAGAAAGAAAGAAATCTACGATTTTAAATGAAACAAACTTTGGTCATACCATATATTTTGTTTTCTTTTCTAAAACTAACAAAAATATATTATTTGTTGCTATTTCTGATTTTGAAAATTTTTTAATACTTGCTAATAATTTTCTTTGACTTTTGCATTTCTAAAAAAACAAAAAAGTTAGATTTTAATGACAATTTCAATTTTTCAGTTAAATTTGTAAACGGTCTCTACTGAGAAAATTAGACACATCAAAGTATCATTATTTATGCTATTACTGATATTTCCAGTAAAAATAATAACATAAATCACCTATTATTCAGTGTATCTAACAAAATGTAGCTTGGAGGTGAATTTTCTACTTGAACAATATTAGCCTTTTTATACTTTCTCTATAAAATAGAATTTCACCAGCCACAAAGAATGGAAAAAGTGTTCATTGTTAGGTCTTTGTGCTAGAAAAGACTTTAAAATATCCTGGTTTCCAACAGAGAACATACATTTTATCATCCTGCTGAGATCCACCAAGCGGCAAATATGTATCGAGACCCCATGATAGCAACAGCAGTTACAACAGTTAAAAGCACAAAGCTGCACTACACATTTCAGACAGACTAAATGAAGTACATCATCTGTTAGTCATTAATTCTGCCCGTATGTGCAGCTTTTGAGACTTTAAGTATTTTATTTTTTGCAATGTAAAAGTAAAAGTGTCTTAACCTTGTAAAAGGCAGTGAAAACAATATCAAATTATGAAAAATGAATAGGCTACTTCGAAACATTCAACTAAGAAAAAGTCCTAGGGATGTAAAAAGTTCTATTATGTCCTATTTCCAAAGAGAGTAAAAATCACAACCAAGGATAAGCTAGTTGAGTGTCTCTTTGTCCACTCTAAGTGAAAATATGTTTTTAAAAAATTAATATATTACTATATTTAATAAGTTCCTGAATAGTATATCTGAATTTATGATTGGTTAAATCTATGCTGAGACTATGATTATTTTTCCATTTCTTTACATGTATATAAACACACACCTCTTTATTTTACTATTTAATATATGATGCATTGAAATAAAGACTTGGATTTCTTAGATGTTTTAGAAATCAGAATCAGATAAAAAATTAGATAAAGCCAAGGTAGCTGTGTAATTTCACTCAAATACAGGCAGCACAGTGAAAATTTACTGGAGTGCTTTTAAAGTTTGAAGGGTTACCTGTGACCCATAACAAATTAATGCATTAAATATGATATGATCATAAAGTCTAAATCAACAAAAGCCACAGACTTTGATTGAAAATATTTCTCCTCAGAATTCTTTTTTTTTGGTCAGATATCTATGAAGGATGATTCAGCTAGGAAAAAGAACCAACAGAGATACCCAAATATAGAGACAGCCAATTTGTCTCCATCATAAGTATATTCCTTGTGTCCAGACATTCTCATGGATGCCTTTCTCTGATGTACAAATGAGAATTATGTCCTTTATGCAGAAACATGACAATTACTAGGTAGAGACAATAAGTTAGTCTACCTAACAATAAGTTAGTACTACCTGCAATTTAGTGCTCTGTCTTAACATTTCTTTGTCTAGTTGCCTCTGTAATGTATGACTATAACCAGCAGGTTAACAATAGAGATGCTAGATTAACAGAAAATCATGTATTTGTAGAATGATTAGTTCCTCCTGCCCTTCGGGTCATAAAATACCATGACAATCAGAAAAAGTTTTCTAGGTAAAGTGACAGGTTTTACAATAAGCTTGATGTAGGACATGAGAAAAATAAATACACAAAAGCAATTTCCTAGATTTTTTTAACTGGGTAACTGAAAGATTGTGCCACTTATGAGTGAGGGGAGAATGGGCAATCATGAGGTTGGAAGAGTGGGTGTTTTACTGTTTGACACTGGGTGACTGCTAATATTAAAGCAGAGATATGAAAAGAGCAATCTGACATTGAAGCAGACACTGTGCAGCATCAAATGCCTAGTGCCACTGTTCACCCAGATGCTGCATGCATAGCCTGCACCGCTGATCACATCTGCTCGTACATCGTTCCTGGGCTGTTAGAGCCACCTCATATTCAGCAATTTGTTTCCTGGTCAATTGCATATTAACAGTAATAGTCTATCTGCCTTTTCTCCGGGTGGAACAAACTCCATGATTCCATTCATACCATCAGGCCAAGGTTGGACTAAATCTGAAATCAAATTCTTGCTTGACTTCTTCCTTTTCCTGTTCTGTCTCCCCAGGCTTTTTTTTCTGTCTCCCCATGACAACATTCCCTGAGTAAGTTTGTGTATATAAATCCACCTCTCAGTTTCTGTTCTTAGGGAATCTGACTTCATATCCAATAGAAAAATCAGGGCTAGAAACACAACTGTTGAAAATAACAGCACAAATAACATTTAAATCACTGGGTCTGTATGTCATTATTTGAGTGGTAAAAGTAGATATAGAAAAACAGAAAGTATAACCTAAAGTCCTGAGAAACTGCAATGTTTATAGATACATAAACGAGGAAGAGCCCACGAAGAAGACTGACTCTCTGGTCATATAGGAGAGTAACCAGGTGAAGATAATTCACCAAGAAGCTGATGTGACCAAGTATGTCAAATGCTGTGGAGTGATTAAATAAAATGAAGACTGACAATTGATCACTGAAACAAAATACTTCAGAATAAAGCAAAAATATAACCGTCTTACACAATGATGACAAAAGCATCACTCTGAATATTTGATTTTACAAAATGTAGAGAATGATTTGGACTTTTCAGTAAAACACAAGAGCCAGTGGGTCTAAGGAATTAGAGCAGAAAATACTCATGCAAGAGAAGTTAAGATGAAGAAACCAACAAATTACATTTTGAAAAAGTTCAGTGAGGCCCTAAACATAATATCATAATTAAAATATATAATAGACGTGACAAAAAATATAATTTTATTCATATCTTTTAAACAATAAAAATCAATGACATGCAGAAATAAGAAACTATGTCAATGCATATGAAGAGAATAAATAAATTAGTAGAAAGTACAAGGAGGGATGAAAAGGTAGAGAAAATAATGGCCAATATATGTAAAATAAAATATTCATATGTAATGGTAGCCATAAAGTGATATTATGAAATTATATATATTTTTTAGCCATTTAATGTTAGCAAGGATACGATGAGAGGTTCCTGGAAGTCCACCATTATTTAAAGCATTCTGACAACCTGCTTAATCACATGCATCAGAACCCAGTAAATTCACTTATAGAAGTCAATTGTAAGGACATTTATTATATTTTCTAAGTTTTATATTCAAGAATGTTTTTATTAATATTTATTGTAGTAGTATTAAAATTAATGCAAATTTTAAAAAATGATTATTAAGTAAATTTTTGTATATTCTTAGATTATATATAAACAAACATTCAGGTTATAGGGTTTTTTTCTTTTTAACATCTGTAGATCCATTAGCACAAAAAATACTTCTATTTAATGTCAACAAATTGCAGTTCTCTATGCTGGCAAGCCTACAACTGACATCCATATATTCCTGTCATGGGGAATTAGACAAATTCCAGCCTTCACTTATCCACACAGGTTTGTAGTTTCAACCAGTGTCACAGCAGCAAAGATTCTCCTAAGCAGAACATGAATTATACTATCTTATTTGTTTTGAAGTATTGATATGCTTTGTAGACTTTTGGGAAACCTATACAACATAATTTATATCTAGAGTAATATACAATATCCCTGGGAGTAAATCTACCATTGGTTAGGTACCAAGAATTATGAAAAGTTTAACTTTGAAGGAAACAATGGTTATAATTGAGGAAAACAGTCACACAAATAAAACCAAATCTTGTTGGGAATGATATGAACAATAGCAATTTAGAACAATGATAACACAGAATATAAGGGATTGTGAGCACTTCTGGCTGAGTGAACTGTTCATTATTTCTCAGGGAGTCTTAAGTACATTCAAATTATGATCCTGAAGACCCTGAAAGATACTAAAGAAGTAAGTTGGTTTAATTTATACATCAAATTACAATAGCTTTTCAAGTTACTCTGTATCGTCATATTTCTAGATTAAGTTATCCTGCTTTGTTATAATTTTTTTGCTAAAATAGTAATAATTATGTAGATTTCATTTAAAAATTTACTGGCAAAAATAATTATATTGACTTTCGGAAAATGTGGCTAAATAATATTGTTTTTAAAATGCACATTTTGATATATGTCTCTTCATTATATTTTGCTTATTTACTTTTAATATTGTTTCCTAGGACTTTAATTCACTTTAGGCTATGAAGATAGTATGACAGTTTTGCAAATTATTGAATTCACTTTTGGAGCTTTTTTGTTACTTTTCATCTGTGACCTATATCAAGGGGACAAAACCTTGCTTTTCTTTTCAGTTTAAGGGTATTTTAATTACTGAATGCATTGTTGACACTTTCAATTTCAGTCAGGCAATTAAGCAATAGACATGGATGAAAGAAAGGGTTACGTATATAAGGAGAAAGTGATGTCAGAACTTTTTGTTTTCTGTTATTTTTTTCTCTATAAACAAGTCTAAGCAAGCATTTAAAAGAGACGTTTATAATTTCTTAAACATTTTCTCAAATCCTGGAAAATTCTATAAACATAATGTCAGTAACTTTCAATTTCTTTAAACTTAATTCCACACAAATTACAATCATCTACATAATAAGTACTTAAGAATACAATATCTTTGACGTCTGTCAAGTTGATCTTTAAAAACCTTTGTTCCTCATTTTAGACCCTTCCATTACTGCCCATCAACTAACCTTTTTGTCTTTTTTTTCTACTTACCTTGTATTACAGAGCTAACCCAAATTTAGGTGAAAGTGTGTAGTTAATATTGTGAATAATTAAAAAGCAAGTTGCCAGCTCATCAGCAGTAGCACATTATTTTGTCAAGATTTTTAGAACAAATCAATTGTTTCTTTAACAAAAAATAATAATCAGCAACGTTACAATTGGAGACAAGGTATTCTATTAAAAGTAGATTCCTGCTGGTGGGGAGGCTCAAGCCTGTAATCCCAGCATCTTGGGAGGCCGAGGTAAGAGGATTGCCTGAGCCCTTGGGTTGGAGACCAGCCTGGGCAACTTGGCAAGACCTCATCTCTACAATAAATAAAAAATTAGCCGGATGTGGTGGCATGTGCCTATAATTCCAGCTACTTAGAAGGCTGAGGCGGAAGGATCGCCAGAGCCCAGAAGGTCAAGGCTGCGGTGGCCCTGAGCATGCCACTGCCATTCAACCTGAGTGACAGAATGAGACAACAACTCAAAAAAAAAAAAAAAAAAATAGATTCCACAGAAAGCAATTGTGCCCACTACAGTTGATTAAAAAATAAAGAATAAGCTGACAAAGCATATTTCATGGCAATGATATCAACAACATGCTTTTAGAATAAAATGTATTTGCTGTAACAGTTTAAAAACGTATAAACTTGTGTGATCTATCTTTCTGCAATGTGAATGGGATAGATTTATCAGCAGTCCCTACCACCCACTAATGATTCATTGAATAAACATATTTTCAGGCTGTTGTATATAGAAACTTCAAACATAAAGTTAGGCAAATGGTGATTCACACACCATATTTTCAAGAGGCTTTTAAACCTCCTTCTTTTACCAATTACATGTGGAACTCATGTGTGCTTTGAAACTGAGGTTAATAGGGGAAAGTACTTTGCTGAGTGTCTCTTCAGCTGCCTCAGTTGTGGCCCCTAACATCTAAATGAGTGAGATCAAATAGTTGATTAATATCATCATTCTATTTCTCAGATCACTTGTTCTTGGATTTTATTTTTATTTTTATATTTTTGTTACCACAAGCAAAGCTCTTCAGAGACAATTTTAATTTCAATTTTCTGTAGTAGTGAACAGCAAAGCTCAAAGTAAGCCATTGACAATAAGACTAATAATAATCATGGACTAATCTTGACCTTTTTCATAGTAGAGAAGATTTGAAGATTGTGATTTTAATCCTGTGGGTCAGGTTCCTAAAGCCTTTATTAGATCAAAATTGATAAAAGTTGGAGAGTATTATGCATTTTATGCAGAAAATTGTAGTTATTAAATTACATTTGAAATTGAAATTAATCTTCATTTAGCCATATCTATAACTTAATAGAATGATATTAAATACATCAAACACTAATTCAACCATTTTTGCTTGCATATGTAACTCAGATTTTCAATTTTGTTAGAATTTATGGGTTTTGTGCCCATTTTCATAAATTTCTAATTTAATCAAAATGCCAAAAGAAATAATAAGGCAAACAAGTTTTTGGAAGTAATGGACAAATCTCAATCCCCCATTGCATTATCAAGTTTAGTTTACCACTTTAATGAAGAGCTATTTCTTCTCTATGTTTATTACATAGGTGATAAATCTGTGCTTTGTAATATTTGAATTCAAACACAAAATAAGCATCTGAGATATCAAATACCCAGATAAGAGAAAATGTAAAAACTTCAATTCATCAGGTCTACATTACTGCATTTAGTTAAATTAGGCATGTCATACAGTAACATTTTCTTGAATTTATGCATTTCTCACCTGAAGTGTTGTGTATCTACTAAGATGACTTTCATGGTGTTATTTGTTTATCATTCTTTCAAAACACATATATTAAGTACCTGTCATGTACAAGATATATGAAAGCTAGTAGATATCCCAAAATGTAAAGATACAATTCCTATTTCAAGAAAAAAGATAACCAAATGTATCAATTGTTATTTTCATGGATCAAATGCTATAATGAATCTTATGAAACATTGTATAATATATCGTGACTATATAGCGTCATTTGAATTTGAGATTGTAAATTTTATATTATTAGGTTAAAATCAACACAAAAAATGAATATCATTAGTAAATTATTCTGCCAATTATTATTCATATTCAAACAAATAAACCCTTATTTTGTACTCGAACTCTGGACTTTTATGATAATTCACTGCTCTGAAAGTACTTATTCTATAAATCTAGTAGTTTTATATCTAACACACTAAGTAAATTTCAGCTTATATACAGTTTTTCTGCAGCAAACACAGAACAGGATGTTTTCAGAGGTTTTCAAGATGTTTATAAACAATGCATAAGCTCAGCACTGTATAAAAAGAAACCAGGAAGTACTAAATCCATGGCATTTGAAATACTTACACTGACTCTTTACTTTGCTTGCCCTTTCAAAAGTTTCAGCTTAAATGTATGGCTTATGAGATAGAGGCTAATATACTTGTAGTCTCTGGGGTAAGGTATGTAATTTTGTGGTGTATTGACAAGCAGAAGTGAAATCCATGAGGGACTAACTCGGGCTTTACTCTTTTATCTTCTAATTGAATGTGCACAGAATTTTTAAGAGATTGTTCAGATCTCTGGAAATTCTTTCATGTTTCTAGGAATGACTCGTAAATTCATAAGATGACTTTTATAATGATCTGCCATTTCATACCATACAATCATATATTCTATTAGAATCATGTATTCTAATGTTAGACAAAACAAATCTATAGGACAACATTGATAAGTAACTAGACCTCTGGTAACTTTGGAACTGAGAGACTTCTTTTCCTGGACTGCTTATCTTCACTAAAATGAGAGCCTCAAAACTGAACTTTAAAAAATAAATCTATTTTTATTTGTACATGCTATTTTTTCATGTTAGATAATATACGTGTCCTTTTTTACTTTTTATAAGATGTTTCCCAAGTTCCAATTAATTCTCAAAATAGATCTTAACAATAACAAAATAAGGAAACAAACAAGTATTTTAAAACTCTTTTAGTAATTATTGGCCAAAGGTCTGGAATGACATTTTTTTTTTATTAGGCCTTAACTTATAAGGATCCTCTACTAAGTTTTGAGATGAAACATATATACTTGCTAGAGACAAAAATCAATCATGAGGATTTTAAAAACAAAGAAACAAACATATCCTAAACTAATTTCTCAGTCTTTTGTTACTGAGATTTTTCTCTTTTGTTTCAGATACCCAAGTAGCATAGTCTATATTTTAAACAGATGTCAATAGGATATCTGAGGAATACCATGTATTTCAAAATAAAACATAACCTGATTATCCATTTTATTATTCAAAATGTCATAATTCAACTGCACTTTCCTTACTGAGAACCAAACTTCTTTTTCTTGATTAAAATAATTTAATTCCAGAAAAGCATGATAGATTCCATAATGAAGAAAAGCCGTGTGATCATATTAGATGATGTAGAATATTTGTTCATCAAAATCCAATGCCCATTCTTGATATGTCTCAGACAACTGAGAATAGGTTGGAAGTTTCTTGAAATAATGAAGATCATTTACAAAAACCCAGATTTATCATAATATATAATGGTGGAAGACTGAATGCTTTCCTCCTAAAATCGGTAATCTGCAAAGGCTCTTCACTTTTCCACTCCTAGTCAACATAGAACTAGAAGTCCTAACCAATACAACAGACCAAGGAAGGGCAAAATAAGACAGATTGGAAAAAATCAAGGAAAAATTTCCCTCTTTATAGAATGCATGGTTTCATATGTAGAAAATACCAAAATAACTAATCCCATAAATCTCTCTAGATAGTAAGTGATTTAAAAAGGTCACAGGATAAAAAGTAGGCACACATAGTCAGATATATTCTTTATGAGAGCAATTGTAAAATTTGGACTCAAATAAAAACATACAATTTACAATGATTACAAAAATTTGACATACTTAGGTAAAGATCTAGGAAGATATGTGCGTGATGTTTATACTGAAAACTATAAAATCTTGCCAAAGTAAGCCAAAAAAAAAAGAGAGAGAGAGAGAAACATGTCACTTTAAAAAACATATTGTTTTAAAAGAAACACATGAAAAAATCTTCATCACCTAGGGTTAGCAAAGTGTTCTTAGATATGACAAAAAAAACCCCACAAAAGAAAAAATTGAAGAAATAAAATTTATTAAAACTAAAACTTTTGCTTAAAAAAAATTGTGATGATTACAAAAGCACATGACACACGACACAGACTTGGTATTCCTCAGATATCCTATTGACCTCTGTTTAAAATATAGACTATACCACTTGAATATTTGAAACAAAAGAGGAAAAAATATATGTGTCCTTACTATATAAAGTACACTCCAACCTCAACAGTGAGAAAAAATGCAATTCTAAAATATTCAAAAAATTCGACCATGTGTTTGACTAAAGATTTCAAGATGACAAATAAGTCCTTTGAAGAATGTAAACTAATTCACCATTAAAACATGATAGATTACATAATGAAGAAAGCTGTTACTATACATCCAAGAAAACATCTACTTTAAAAATAAAAATAAAAAAATTCTGGAATAGTTATAGAATAACATGATCTCTTATAGTCTGCAGATGAAAAAGTAAAATAAAGTAGTCACACTGGATAAGAGTTTGGATGTATTTTATACAATTAAAATTAATTTATGAAGTAAAATTGTATTTCTTGGTATTTATCCTAGAGAAAAAAATATAAAAATATATTTTCACAAAATCTGAAACACTTCTGGTCTCAAGCATTTTCAATAAGGAATATTTTACCTGTACTACTTATCCTTTAAATATTTGCAGGAACATTTTCTTTTAATTTCCGACATAAATAATTTGTGTTTTGTGTTAGCGTGTGCATGTGGGGGGGCATCAGGTTTTCTAGAGATCCATCTCTTTTTTCAAAGAAACATGTTTTGTTTTGTTGCTATTCTCTTGCTCTTCTGCTTCTAATTTAAGTAATTTCTGTGCTCATATTTATTGTTTTCTTCATTCTACTGTCTTTGGGCTTAATTTATCCTTCTTAGATATTTTCCTACGGTGCATGCTTGGATTACTGGTTTGGGACCTTTTTTCTAATATATGCATTTAATATTATAAGTTTGCTTCAATTGCATCTCACAAATTTTGATATGCTGCATTTTTATTTTTATTTAGTTAAAATATTTTCTAATTTCCCTTAGAATATTATTTAGATATGTTTTGTTTAATTTCCACATATTTAAGAATTGCTCCTATATCTTCTATGTTATTAATTTTTATGTGATAAAATGAATATTTTCTAACATTCAAATAAAAGGACATCTCGAAGTACTAGGGTAAGCCATATTCTAGCAAGCAGAGGAATTTGAATGATTCTATCTATACTGGTGATAGTGGTGAGGCGATGTTTTGGCAAAGCAGAAGAAGACTATCTATACTGGTGATAGTGGTGAGACAGTTTTGGTAAAGCAGAAGAAGACTATGAAGAAGTAGCAACACTAAACCATTGGCATTCTTAGCCCCATCACCAAGCAGGTATGGATTTCAGAAGTAAACACCCTAGGCAGAAATTGTAAATACTTACAATTCGAAAGAATGATTTCTAACGTAGTATCAACTGGCAAGCATTGAGAAGAATGAGCTGTCCCCCACCCTCAATGTCAGAATACAACATTAGGCAAGGTCAGCAGTATATGACAACTGTTCTTTTCAGAAGTTTGACTGCAAAGTCAAATATTATTTGCAGAAGAATTTGTGGCAGATACTTCAAGTGGAACTAACTTCTAATAAGTGAACTCTCAAAGGCTCATGCATTAATAATTTGATTTGAAGAAAAAATAAAAGAAATGCAATTACACTTTATATCCAAAGTCTGCTAAGGGTAAAAACTTACACATGCGGTTGTTCTGTACTTCACTTGATTGATTACCTTCTTAAAGTTTATGCAGATCTAATCAAGTTATACTAGAATTAGAGTGCATTTATATTCATAATTATAATCACATCTGAATCAGTAGACCAAGAAATGGTATATTACACTTCTGAATACTGGCATTCCCATAATCCTTTGTCTATTTGTGCCTTTTAATAGCCATGTTCTGCCCTGTCATCAATAGCAATACTCAGGTTAGAAAAAAAAAAGCAAAAAAACAACTTGATGTAAATCACAAGATGATCTCTTTCTGTAAATACCGTGATTGAACTAAACATTCTAAAAACATTCAAGATAAGGAATAAAACACATACTCAAACCAAAACAAAATAAGATTATGAGATTATTACTTCTGAATATTTGAAATGCCTTATTTAAAATATATATGAAATGAAACTTTCCTTCCTTCTAACTTTTTTCTTTCTTTCTTTCTTTCTTTTTCTTTCTTTCTTTTTCTTTCTTTCTTTCTTTC